>NC_053389.1:127920750-128211634 GCF_905171765.1 Bufo bufo
GGGTAATTTTTAAGGAATCTCTTCACCACCAAATTCAGCACATGCGCCAGGCAAGGGATGTACGTCAAAAAGGCTAGTCCCAGAGCTGCTACGAGATTTCGCCCATTATCGCACACCACCAGGCCGGGCTTGAGGCTGACTGGCACAAACCACTCATCGGTCTGTTGTTCAAAGCCCTTCCACAGCTCCTGCCTGGTGTGGGGTTTGTCCCCCAAACAGATAAGTTTTAAAACTGCCTGCTGTCATTTACCCCTGGCTGTGCTGAAGTTGGTGTTGAAGGTGTTACACTGACCGGATGAGGAGCTGGTAGACGATGAGGAAGCATAGTAGGAGGAGGAAGCAACAGGAGGCAAACTGAAGCGCCCTGCAATCCTCGGTGGTGGAAGGACATGCGCCAAACTGCTATCCGCCTCAGGCCCAGCCGCCACTGCATTCATCCAGTGTGCTGTTATGGAGATATAACGGCCCTGACCGTGCTTACTGGTCCACGTATCCGTAGTTAGGTGCACCTTGCCACAGATGGCGTTGCGCAGTGCACACCTGATTTTGTCCCCTACTTGGTTGTGCAGGGAAGGCATGGCTCGCCTTGAAAGGTAGTGGCGGCTGGGCACAACGTACTGTGGGACAGCCACCGCCATAAGGCCTTTAAAACTATCCTTCTCCACCAGATGGAATGACAGCATTTCAAAGGCCAGTAACTTATATATGCTGGCATTCATGGCTAGGGATCGCGGGTGGGTAGGGGGGTACTTCCTCTTCCTCTCCAGCGTTTGGGAGATGGAGAGCTGAATGCTTCCGTGGGACATTGTGGAGATGCTTGGTGACCCAGGTGTTGGTGTTGCTGGCAAATCCTCTGTTTGCGGGGTGGCAGGTGGCACTGTCACTACAGAGGTGGATGAAGAGGCCGAGACTGCGGCACAAGAGGAAGCAGGAGGAGCCTGGTTTTTGAGGTGTCTACTTCACTGCAGCTCGTGCTTTGCACTTAAATGCTTGGTCATGCAGGTTGTGCTCAGGTTGAGAACGTTTATGCCTCTCTTCAGGCTCTGATTGCACAGCGTGCAAACCACTCGTGTCTTGTCGTCAGCACATTGTCTGAATAACTGCCACGCCAGGGAACTCCTTGGAGCTGGCTTTGGTGTGCTCGGTCCCTTGCTGCGGTGGGCAGTAGGAGGCGTACTGTCTAGAGGACGGCCGCTCTGCTTTTGCACCCTGCTCCTTCTTCTGCTGTGCTGGTGGTTCTGTGCGACCACCACCTCTTCCTCCGAACTACATAGGTCACTCGCATGAATTTGATTCCATGTGGGGTCGAGGACCTCATCGTCCTCCACATCATCTTCCACCCAGTCTTCACCCCTGCCTTTCTTGTCGGTCTGCACACTTCCGAAAGCCCCAGCAGTTGGCGCCTGTGTTTCGTCATCATCCGAGACGTGCTGCGATGGTCCTCCCATGTACTCATCTTGAAAGATAAGTTGGGCATCGGTGAACTCGATCTCTTCCACTTCTGCGGCAGGGCTAGGTGGGTGGCCCTGGGAAACCCTGCTAACAGAGTCATCAAAAAGCAGAAGAGAGTGCTGCATGACTTGGGGCTCAGACTGCTTGGCTGATTTGCAAGGGGGTGAGGTGAAAGACTGATGGACATCGGCTGCAGGTGCCAACTGTGGTCTTTCAGCAGGAGACTGGGTGGGAGACAATGTGAAGGAACTGGATCCACTGTCAGCAACTCAATCTACTATCGCCTGCACTTGTTCAGGCCTCACCATTTGTAGAGCAGCATTAGGCCCGACCAAATGCCGCTGCAGGATTTTTCACCTACTCGCACCTGAGGAAGGGGTTTCACTTTTGCGTGTAGCTGGCACAGATCGACCACGTCCTCTCCCTGCAACATGAGCTACACTAGCAGCATCACGACTTGGGCCACGTCCCTTATTTGACACTCTCCTCATATTTTTCGAATTTAGGATCTTGCCCTAAATGGGTGTTTAATTAACAGTAGAATAGAACAACTGTATGTAAAGGGTGTATCTCACATGGCCTGAACCATACTAGGCCTCAATTAAAGATTTTTTTGCCCAAAATGGCTGTATTTCAAATGCCTGAATCAAACCCCTGTATGTAAAGGGTGTATCTCACACGTCCTGAACCAGTGTAGGCCTGAATTAAAGATTTCTTTCCTCAAAATGGCTGTATTTCAAATGGCTGTATTTCAAATGGCTGAATTTCAAATGCCCGAATAAAACCCCTGTATGTAGAGGGTGTATCTCACATGGCCTGAACCAGTTGAGGCCTGATTTCAATATTGGTGCACCAAATGGCGCTATTTCAAATGCCTGAATCAAACCCCTGTATGTAGAGGCTGTATCTCACACGGTCTGAACCAATAAAGGCCTGAATTAAATATTTCTTTGCTCAAAATGGATGTATTAAAAATGGCTGTATTTCAAATGCCTGAATCAAACCCCTGTATGTAGAGGGAGTATCTCACAGGGCATGAACCAGTGTAGGCATAAATTAAATATTTCTTTGCCCAAAATGGATGTATTTCAAATGGCTCTATTTCAAATGCCTGAATCAAACCCCTGTATGTAGAGGGGTTATCTCACAGGGCATGAACCAGTGTAGGCCTAAAATAAATATTTATTTGCACAAAATGGCTGTATTTTAAATGGCTGTATTTCAAATGCCTGAATCAAACCCCTGTATGTAGAGGGGGTATCTCACAGGGCATGAACCAATGTAGGCCTAAATTAAAAATTTATTTGCGCAAAATGGATGTATTTCAAATGGCTATATTTCAAATGCCTCAATCAAACCCCTGCATTTAGAGGGGGTATCTCACAGGGCATGAACCAGTGTAAGCCTAAATTAAATATTTATTTGCACAAAATGGCTGTATTTTAAATGGCTGAATTTCAAATTCCTGAATCAAACCCCTGTATGTAGAGGCGGTATCTCACAAGGCCTGAACCAGTGTAGGCCTAAATTCAATATTTCTTTGCCCAAAATAACTGTATTTCAAATGGTTGTATTTCAAATGCCTGAATCAAACTCATGTATGTAGAGGGAATATATCACAAATCATGAACCAGTGTAGGCCTGAATTAAATATTTCTTTGCCCAACAAGGCTGTATTTCAAATGGCTGTATTTCAAATGCCTGAATCAAACCCCTGTATGTAGAGGGGTTATCTCACAGGGCATGAACCAGTGTAGGCCTAAAATAAATATTTATTTGCACAAAATGGCTGTATTTTAAATGGCTGTATTTCAAATGCCTGAATCAAACCCCTGTATGTAGAGGGGGTATCTCACAGGGCATGAACCAATGTAGGCCTAAATTAAAAATTTATTTGCGCAAAATGGATGTATTTCAAATGGCTATATTTCAAATGCCTCAATCAAACCCCTGTATGTAGAGGGGGTATCTCACAGGGCATGAACCAGTGTAAGCCTAAATTAAATATTTATTTGCACAAAATGGCTGTATTTTAAATGGCTGAATTTCAAATTCCTGAATCAAACCCCTGTATGTAGAGGCGGTATCTCACAAGGCCTGAACCAGTGTAGGCCTAAATTCAATATTTCTTTGCCCAAAATTTCTGTATTTCAAATGGTTGTATTTCAAATGCCTGAATCAAACCCATGTATGTAGAGGGAATATATCACAAATCATGAACCAGTGTAGGCCTGAATTAAATATTTCTTTGCCCAACAAGGCTGTATTTCAAATGGCTGTATTTCAAATGCCTGAATTAAACCCCTGTATGTAGATTGGATATCTCACATGGTCTGAACCAGGGTAGGCCTGAATTAAATATTCCTTTGCCCAAAATGGATGTATTTCAAATGTCTGCATTTCAAATGCTTGAATAAAACCCCTGTATTTAGAGAGGGTATCTCACAGGGCCTCAACATGTGTAGGCCTAAATTAAATATTTCTTTGCCCAATATGGCTGTATTTCAAATGGCTGTATTTCAAATGCCTGAATCAAACCCCTGTATGTAGAGGGAGTATCTCACACGGGCTGAACCAGTGTAGGCCTGAATTAAATATTTCTTTACACAAAATGGATGTATTTCAAATGGCTGTATCTCAAATGCCTAAATCAAACCCCTGTATGTAGAGTGAGTATCTCACAGGGCATAAACCAATGAAGGCCTAAATTAAATATTTCTTTGCACAAAATGGATGTATTTCAAAACCCTGATTCAAACCCCTGTATGTAGAGGGAGTATCTCACAGGGTCTGAACCAGTTTAGGCCTAAATGAAATATTTATTTGCTCAAAATGGGTATATTTCAAATGGCTGTATTTCAAATGTCTGAATTAAACCCCTGTATGTAGAGAGTGTATCTCACACGGTCTGAACCAGTGTAGGCCTGAATTAAATATTTCTTTGCACAAAATGGATGTATTTCAAATGGCAGTATTTCAAATGCCTGAATCAAACCCCTGTATGTAGAGGGGGTATCTCATAGGGCATGAACCAGTGTAGGCCTAAATTAAATATTACTTTGCCCAACGAGGCAGTGTTTCAAATGGCTGTATTTCAAATGCCTGAATCAAACCCCTGTATGTAGAGGGGTTATCTCACAGGGCATGAACCAGTGTAGGCCTAAAATAAAAATTGTTTTGCACAAAATGGCAGTATTTTAAATGGCTGTATTTTAAATGCCTGAATCAAACCCCTGTATGTAGAGGGGGTATCTCACAGGGCCTGAACCAGTGTAGGCCTAAATTAAATATTTCTTTGCTCAAAATGGTGTATTTCAAATGGTTGTATTTCAAATGCCTAAATCAAACCCCTGTATGTAGAGGGAGTATCTCACAGGGCATGAACCAGTGTCGACATAAATTAAATATTTATTTGCCCAAAATGGATGTATTTCAAATGGCTGTATTTCAAATGCCTGATTCAAACCCCTTTATGTAGAGGGGGTATCTCACAGGGACTGAGCCAGTGTAGGCCAGAATGAAATATTTCTTTGCCCAAAATGGCTATATTTTAAATGGCTGTATTTATAATGCCTGAATCAAATGCCAGTATGTAGAGGGTGTATGTCACACGTTCTGAACCATTGTAGGCCTGAATTAAATATTTCATTGCAATAAATGGATATATTTCAAATGGCTGTATTTCAAATGCCTGAATCAAACCCCTGTATGTAGAGGGGGCATCTCACACGGTCTGAACCAGTGTAAGCCTGAATTAAATATTTCTTTGCACAAAATGTATGTATTTCAAATGGCTGTATTTCAAATGCCTGAATCAAACCCCTGTATGTAGAGGGGGTATCTCACAGGGCATGATCCAATGTAGGCCTAAATTTAATATTTCTTTGCACAAAATGGATGTATTTCAAATGGCTATATTTCAAATGCCTGAATCAAACCCCTGTATGTAGTGGGGGTATCTCACAGGGAATGAACCAGTGTAGGCCTAAATTAAATATTTCTTTGCACAAAATGGATTTATTTCAAATGGCTGTATTTCAAATGCCTGAATCAAACCCCTGTATGTAGAGGGGGTATCTCAAACAGCCTGAAACAGTGTAGGCCTAAATAAAATCTTTCTTTGCACAAAATGGCTCCATTTCAAATGCCTGAATCAAACCCCTGTATGTAGAGTGGGTATCTCACAGGGAATGAACCAGTGTAGGCCTAAATTTAATATTTCCTTTCCCAAAATGGATGTATTTCAAATGGATGTATTTCAAATGCCTGAATCAAACCCCTGTATGTAGAGGGGGTATCTCACAGGGCATGATCCAATGTAGGCCTAAATTAAATATTTCTTTGCACAAAATGGATGTATTTCAAATGGCTATATTTCAAATGCCTGAATTAAACCCCTGTATGTAGTGGGGGTATCTCACAGGGAATGAACCAGTGTAGGCCTAAATTAAATATTTCTTTGCACAAAATGGATGTATTTTAAATGACTGTATTTCAAAATGACTGAATGAAACCCCTGTATGTAGAGGGGGTATCTCACAGGGACTGAACCAGTGTAGGCCTAAATTAAGTATTTCTTTGCCCAAAATGGCTGTATTTCAAATGTATGTATTTCAAATGCCTGAATCAAACCCCTGTATGTAGAGGGAGTATCTTACAGGGCATGAACCAGTGTAGGCCTGAATTAAATATTACTTTGCCCAACAAGGCTGTATTTCAAATCACTGTATTTCAAATGCCTGAATCAAACCCCTTTATGTAGAGGAGGTATCTCACACGGTCTGAACCAGTGTAGGCCTGAATTAAATATTTATTTGACCAACAAGGCTGTATTTTAAATGGCTATATTTCAAATGCCTGAATCAAACCCCTGTCTAGAGGAAGTATCTCACACGGTCTGAACCAGTGTAGGCCTGAATTAAATATTTCTTTGCACAAAATTGATGTATTTTAAATGACTGTATTTCAAATGACTGAATGAAACCCCTGTATGTAGAGGGGGTATCTCACAGGGACTGAACCAGTGTAGGCCTAAATTAAGTATTTCTTTGCCCAAAATGGCTGTATTTTAAATGCATGTATTTAAAATGCCTGAATCAAACCCCTGTATGTAGAGGGAGTATCTCACAGGGCATGAACCAGTGTAGGCCTGAATTAAATATTACTTTGCCCAACAAGGCTGTATTTCAAATGGCTGTATTTCAAATGCCTGAATGAAACCCCTGTATGTATCTCACACGGTCTAATCCAGTGTAGGCCTGAATTAAATATTTATTTGACCAACAAGGCTGTATTTTAAATGGCTATATTTCACATGCCTGAATCAAACCCCTGTCTGTAGAGGGAGTATCTCACAGGGCATGAACCAGTGTCGGCCTAAATTAAATATTTCTTTGCCCAAAATGGGTGTATTTAAAATGGCTGTATTTCAAATGCCTGATTCAAACCCCTGTATGTAGAGGGGGTATCTTACAGGGTCTGAGCCAGTGTAGGCCTGTATGAAATATTTCTTTGCCCAAAATGGCTATATTTTAAATGGCTGTATTTCAAATGCCTGAATCAAACTCCTGTATGTAGAGGGTGTATGTCACACTGTCTGAACCAGTGTAGGCCTGAATTAAATATTTCTTTGCACTAAATGGATGTATTTCAAATGGATGTATTTCAAATGCCTGAATCAAACCCCTATATGTAGAGGGGGTATCTCACACGGTCTGAACCAGTGTAGGCCTGAATTAAATATTTCTTTGCACAAAATGGATGTATTTTAAATGACTGTATTTCAAATGACTGAATGAAACCCCTGTATGTAGAGGGGGTATCTCACAGGGACTGAACCAGTGTAGGCCTAAATTAAGTATTTCTTTGCCCAAAATGGCTGTATTTTAAATGCATGTATTTCAAATGCCTGAATCAAACCCCTGTATGTAGAGGGAGTATCTCACAGGGCATGAACCAGTGTAGGCCTGAATTAAATATTACTTTGCCCAACGAGGCAGTGTTTCAAATGGCTGTATTTCAAATGCCTGAATCAAACCCCTGTATGTATCTCACACGGTCTGAACCAGTGTAGGCCTGAATTAAATATTTATTTGACCAACAAGGCTGTATTTCAAATGGCTGTATTTCAAATACCTGAATAAAACCCCTGTATGTAGAGGGTGTATGTCACACGGTCTGAACCAGTGTAGGCCTGAATTAAATATTTCTTTGCACTAAATGGATGTATTTCAAATGGCTGTATTTCTAATGCCTGAATCAAACCCCTGTATGTAGAGGGGGTATCTCACAGGGCATGAACCAATGTAGGCCTAAATTAAATATTTCTTTGCACAAAATGGATGTATTTCAAATGGCTGTATTTCAAATGCCTGAATTAAACTCCTGTATGAAGAGGGAGTATCTCACTGGGCACGAACCAGTGTAGGCATAAATTAAATATTTCTTTGCCCAAAATAGATGTATTTCAAATTACTGTATTTCAAATGCCTGAATTAAACCCCTGTATGTAGAGGGGTTATCTCACAGGGCATGAACCAGTGTAGGCCTAAATTAAATATTTCTTTGCCCAAAATGGCTATATTTCAAATGGCTGTATTTCAAATGCCTGAATCAAACCCCTGAATGTAGAGGGAATATCTCACAAATCATGAACCAGTGTAGGCCTGAATGAAATATTTCTTTGCCCAACAAGCCTGTATTTCAAATGGCTGTATTTCAAATGCCTGAATCAAACCCCTGTATGTTGATTGGGTATCTCACATGGTCTGAACCAGGGTAGACCTGAATTAAATATTTCTTTGCACAAAATGGATGTATTTCAAATGGCTGTATTTCAAATGCCTGAATCAAACCCCTGTATGTAGAGGGGGTATCTCATAGGGCATGAACCAGTGTAGGCCTAAATAAAAAAATTATTTTCCCAAAATGGATGTATTTCAAATGGCTGTATTTCAAATGCCTGATTTAAACCCCTGTATGTAGAGGGTGTATGTCACACGGTCTGAACCAGTGTAGGTCTGAATTAAATATTTCTTTGCACTAAATAGATGTATTTTAAATGGCTGTTTTTCAAATGCCTGAATCAAACCCCTGTATGTAGAGGGGGTATCTCACAGGGCATGAACCAATGTAGGCCTAAATTAAATATTTCTTTGCACAAAATGGATGTATTTCAAATGGCTGTATTTCAAATGCCTGAATTAAACTCCTGTATGAAGAGGGAGTATCTCACTGGGCACGAACCAGTGTAGGCATAAATTAAATATTTCTTTGCCCAAAATAGATGTATTTCAAATGACTGTATTTCAAATGCCTGAATTAAACCCCTGTATGTAGAGGGGTTATCTCACAGGGCATGAACCAGTGTAGGCCTAAATTAACTATTTCTTTGCCCAAAATGGCTATATTTTAAATGGCTGTATTTCAAATGCCTGAATCAAACCCCTGAATGTAGAGGGAATATCTCACAAATCATGAACCAGTGTAGGCCTGAATGAAATATTTCTTTGCCCAACAAGCCTGTATTTGAAATGGCTGTATTTCAAATGCCTGAATCAAACCCCTGTATGTTGATTGGGTATCTGTCACGACTGTGACTGATCCAGACAGGTCTGGGAGGAGAAGGTCGCAGCGACTTGCTACTCGCGATAGCTTGTGAGTTTGCTCCGTGGTTCAGGGTATGTCATCTGGGTTTTGCCTTGTGAACCTTTTTATCCTGACTGGGAGTTTGTAGGCATCCTTCTCAGGTGAGTCCTGTCTGCCACTCCCAGCTACTATATTAGTTTCACTTTCACTTGCAGTCATTGCCAGATATAGTCCTTACTTCCAGTGCTACTCTGACCTTGGAAGGAGATCGTTTGATGGTGTTGCTGTGGAGCTCTTGTCCGGCGTGGATTGTCGTTTTTGAGATCGCCTTCTCTGCTCGTGACTGGATAAGTCTATCTCTGCTGTTGTTTGTTTGTTGCTGTCTTCCCCTGTTGTTTTCCTAGACATGAGTGATGGTGACTAGCGCTCCCATCAGCCTTTCCCCAGTCCAGTCTTGTTAGGGCGACTGAGGGTTTAGGCATCCTGCTCGCCGCATGGGTTCACACCCCGTCTAGGGTATCAGGGCAGACAGGTGCCAGCTTAGGGTTAGTCAGGGGTGGCCATTCTATTTCCCATTCGTAGATAAGGGTTCCCCTTCCCCTCCGTCTGGTGCGACACAACTGCTGCTGGGATAGCGGTCGTGACAGTATATCTGGCCTTTTAAAAAAAAAAAAAAAAAAGTGACTTTTTTTTTTTTTTCTTTGTTGCTTGTTGTTTTGCTTTGTATTTTTGTCTGTTCCACTATGGATCCGGTTTCGGTTTTGGCGAAACAATTACAGGGGTTATCCCTTGAAGGTACTCCTGAGCCAAAAGTGGCTTTACCTGATAGGTTCTCAGGAGGGAGAGACCAATTTGTTACCTTCAGAGAAGCTTGCAAATTGTTCTTCAGGTTACGCCCTAGATCCTCCGGCGGTGAGGAACAACGGGTGGGCATTGTAATTTCTCTCCTGCAAGGAGATCCGCAGGCTTGGGCTTTCTCCCTACCATCAGACTCTCTGGCCTTACGATCAGTGGAGGAGTTTTTTGAAGCCCTGGGTCTCGTATATGATGACCCGGACAGGGTCTCACTGGCTGAGTCTAAGCTACGTAGACTTCGGCAAGAGAACCGGTCTGCTGAACTATATTGTTCCGAATTCCGTAGGTGGGCTACTGATACGTTATGGAACGACTCGGCCCTTAGGAGTCAGTTCTGCCAGGGGTTGTCTGAAAAATTAAAAGATGCGCTGGCGGTATACGAGGTCCCTGGGTCTCTGGAGGCTGCTATGTCTCTGTCCATAAGAATCGACAGACGACTCAGGGAGAGACTATTAAATTTTACGGAGGCCTCTATAGGGCAGGGATCGGTTTGTTATGATCCAGTCGAACCAATGCAAATAGGGGGCGCCACTAGACAGGTGAATCCTCCTAAGTTCCGCTGTAGGTCAGAGGTTTGTTTTCGTTGTGGGGGGAGGGGTCATTTTGTAAAGGTTTGTCCCTCAGAACCCAAGAGACCACAAACAAAGGAGCCGCCGGAAAACTAGAGTCCCCAGATTGTGCGGAGGATAACAGTCTGGGCGTATTCGTTTCCTCCATACGCATGTCTCAGTTTTTGTTGTCCGCTACCGTTGAGGCGGGCAATAAGTCTGAGATCTGTTCCTTCTTTTTGGACAGTGGGGCGGGGGTCAACTTGGTGGATTCACGGTTTGCTCAGGCTCTGGGTTTTACTCCAGAACCGATACGCAGAACTATTTCTGTTTTTGCCATCGACTCCTCCCCTCTTACTCAGAAAGAGTTAACTCAGATCATTCATAATATCCATCTGCAGGTAGGGGACCTCCATAAAGAGCATATCTCGTGTTATGTCCTGGACGGTCTTCCGGCTCCTATGGTATTGGGGCTTCCCTGGCTGGTGACTCACAATCCAGTGGTGGATTGGCAGGCCGTGGAGATTGTGGAGTGGAGTGAACATTGTAAGGACAACTGCTTGAGTAGTAGGTGCTCTACACTCTCTGTAACATCTTTACCTGCCTTTCTGTCAGATTTTATGGATGTGTTCTCTGAGAAGGGTTGTCAGGGGTTACCACCTCATCGTCCATATGATTGCCCGATTAATCTACTACCTGGGGCAAAACTACCTAAAACCCGGTTATACAATCTTTCCGGCCCGGAGAGGAAGGCTATGAAAGATTATATTTCGGAGAGTTTGGCTAAGGGACACATCAGACCCTCTTCTTCACCTGTGGCTGCAGGGTTCTTTTTCGTTAAAAAGAAAGATGGGGGCCTACGTCCTTGCCTGGATTTCCGGGAATTAAACCGGATAACTATCCGAGATCCCTATCCTCTTCCTCTCATTCCCGACCTCTTTAATCAGGTTGCTGGTGCTAAATGGTTCTCCAAAATGGATCTCAGAGGAGCCTATAACCTGGTTCGCATCAAAGAGGGGGATGAGTGGAAGACGGCTTTTAATACTCCGGAAGGGCATTATGAAAATCTGGTCATGCCATTTGGTCTTACTAATGCGCCTGCGGTATTCCAACATTTTGTCAACGATATTTTTAGTCACCTTATCGGGAGATTTGTTGTGATACATCTTGATGACATCCTGGTCTATTCCTTGGATCTGGATACACATAAGATCCATGTGAGACAAGTGCTGCAGATATTAAGGGCCAACAAATTGTTTGCTAAGTTAGAAAAATGTGTGTTCGCCGTAAAAGAACTGCCATTTCTGGGGTATGTGTTGTCAGATTCAGGTTTCCGCATGGATCCAGAGAAAGTCCGGGCGATTATAGACTGGGATCTGCCTGAGAACCTGAAGGCGTTGCAACGCTTCCTGGGGTTTGCCAATTTTTATAGAAAATTTATAAAGAACTATTCCTTGGTGGTCAAACCACTGACGGACATGACCCGAAAGGGATCAGATTTTTCCAAATGGTCACATGCAGCCAAAACTGCCTTTGCATCTCTGAAGGAGAGATTCACCTCGGCCCCTATTCTCGTACAGCCAGATGTCTCGCTTCCTTTTATTGTAGAGGTTGACGCATCAGAGGTGGGGGTGGGAGCGGTACTATCTCAGGGCCCGTCCCCTGGTGAATGGCGTCCGTGTGCTTTCTTTTTGAAGAAATTGTCTACTGCAGAAAGGAACTATGATATTGGCAACAGGGAACTTTTGGCTATTAAGTTGGCTTTTGAGGAGTGGCGTAATTTTTTGGAGGGGGCGGTTCATCCCGTCACGGTGATTACTGATCACAAAAACTTATTATATCTGGAGTCTGCTAAACGTCTCACCCCTAGACAGGCTCGGTGGTCGTTATTTTTTACTAGGTTTAATTTCGTAAAAACCTATCGCCCGGGGGCAAAAAATACTAAGGCGGATGCATTGTCTCGAAGTTTTCCTGGAGGGGGTGATGTTGAGGTACCAGAGCCCATTTTGCAAAAGGGGGTGGTGGTCTCTGCATTACACTCAGGTTTAGAGGGGAGGGTGTTGGAAGCTCAGGGGGATGCCCCGGCCTCCTGCCCCTCGGGTAAACTGTTTGTGCCAGAAAATTTACGCCTGGAGATACTAAAAGAACACCATAACTCCACACTGGCAGGACACCCAGGTAGTAGGGCAACCTCTGAATTAGTGTCTCGTCGGTTCTGGTGGCCTACTGTAAGTGGCGCCAGGAGGTGTTGAATTTTGTGTCTGCATGTGCTACCTGTGCTCGTTCTAAGGTAGATCATACTCGTCCGGCAGGGCGTCTTTTACCTCTAGCCATCCCCAACAGGCCTTTGGACGCACCTATCAATGGATTTCATTACGGATCTACCAGTATCAGCGGGGAAAACTGTTATTCTTGTAGTTGTTGACAGATTCAGTAAAATGGTGCACTTTATTGCTCTTGCCGCATTGCCTAATGCTAACACACTGGCTCAGGTTTTTATTGACCACATCGTGAAGCTTCACGGGGTCCCTTCCGATATCGTTTCGGATCGTGGTACCCAATTCGTTTCTAAATTTTGGAAAGCTTTTTGTTCTCGTTTAGGGGTTCATCTGTCGTTTTCTTCATCTTTCCATCCACAGTCCAACGGTCAGACTGAACGTACCAATCAAAACCTAGAGACATATTTGAGATGCTTTGTTTCCGAAAATCAGGAGGAATGGTCATCTTATTTACCGTTAACCGAATTTGCCATTAATAATCGTCGTCAAGAGTCCACCGATAAGTCACCATTTTTTGGTGCGTATGGTTTCCATCCTCAGTTTTGTACGTTTAGTGAGGGGGGGCCGTCTGGGATTCCCGAGGAGGAACGATTTGCGTCTTCACTTTCTTCAGTGTGGCAGAGTGTGCAAGAAAGTTTGAAGAGAATGGGTGGTAGATACAAACGTGTGGCTGATAGGAGGCGCTCTGAAGGTCCGGACCTTATGGTGAATGACTTGGTGTGGTTGTCTACCAGAAATATCAAGTTGAAGGTTCCCTCATGGAAATTAGGTCCGAGATTTATTGGTCCTTATAGGGTAATTAAGATCATTAACCCGGTGGCTTTTCGTCTGGAGCTACCTCAGACTCTAAGGATCCATAATGTCTTCCACAGATCTCTGCTTAAGAGATATGTAGAACCTCCTGAACCATTGCCACTACCGCCTCCACCGGTGGTTGTTGATGGCAGTCTTGAGTTTCAGGTAGAAAAGATTGTTGATTCACGATATGTTCGCCGCTCTCTTCAGTACCTGGTGCACTGGAAAGGTTATGGTTCCGAAGAGAGAATGTGGGTTCCAGCATCAGAGATAAAAGCGGACAGACTCATTCGGGCTTTTCATAGCTCCCATCTGGAGAGGCCTGGTCTTGAGGGTCCAGGGGCCCCTCGTAGAAAGGGGGGTACTGTCACGACTGTGACTGATCCAGACAGGTCTGGGAGGAGAAGGTCGCAGCGACTTGCTACTCGCGATAGCTTGTGAGTTTGCTCCGTGGTTCAGGGTATGTCATCTGGGTTTTGCCTTGTGAACGTTTTTGTCCTGACTGGGAGTTTGTAGGCATCCTTCTCAGATGAGTCCTGTCTGCCACTCCCAGCTACTATATTAGTTTCACTTTCACTTGCAGTCATTGCCAGATATAGTCCTTACTTCCAGTGCTACTCTGACCTTGGAAGGAGATCGTTTGATGGTGTTGCTGTGGAGCTCTTGTCCGGCGTGGACTGTCGTGTTTGGGATCGCCATCTCTGCTCGTGACTGGATAAGTCTATCTCTGCTGTTGTTTGTTTGTTGCTGTCTTCCCCTGTTGTTTTCCTAGACATGAGTGATGGTGACTAGCGCTCCCATCGGCCTTTCCCCAGTCCAGTCTTGTTAGGGCGACTGAGGGTTTAGGCATCCTGCTCGCCGCACAGGTTCACACCCCGTCTAGGGTATCAGGGCAGACAGGTGCCAGCTTAGGGTTAGTCAGGGGTGGCCATTCTATTTCCCATCCGTAGATAAGGGTCCCCCTTCCCCTCCGTCTGGTGCGACACTGCTGCTGGGATAGCGGTCGTGACAGTATCTCACACGGTCTGAACCAGGGTAGGCCTGAATTAAATATTTCTTTGCACAAAATGGATGTATTTCAAATGGCTGTATTTCAAATGCTTGAATCAAACTCCTGTATGTAGAGGGGGTATCTCACAGGACCTGAACCAGAGTAGGCCTGAATGAAATATTTCTTTGCACAAAATGGATGTATTTCAAATGGCTGTATTTCAAATGCCTGCTTCAAACCCCTGTATGTAGAGGGAGTATCTCACAGGGTCTGAACCGGTGTAGGCCTGAATGAAATATTTTTTTGCCCAAAATGTCTATATTTCAAATGACTGTATGTTAAATGCCTGAATCAAACCCCTGTATGTAGAGGGTGTATCTCACACGGTCTGAACCAGTGTAGGACTGAATTAAATATTTCTTTGCCCAAAATGGCTATATTTCAAATGACTGTATGTCAAATGCCTGAATCAAACCCCTGTATGTAAAGGGGGTATATTACAGGGCCTGAGCCAGTGTAGGCCTAAAAAAAATCTTTCTTTGCCCAAAATGGATGTATTTTAAATGGCTGTATTTCAAATGCCTGAATCAAACCCCTGTATGTAGAGGGAGTATCTCACAGGGCATTAACCAGTGTAAGCCTGAATTAAATATTTCTTTGCCCAAAATGGATGTATTTCAAATGCCTGATTCAAACCCCTGTATGTAGAGGGGGTATCTCACAGGGTCTGAACCAGAGTAGGCCTGAATTAAATATTTCTTTTCACAAAATGGATGTATTTCAAATGGCTGTATTTCAAATGCCTGCTTCAAACCCCTGTATGTAGAGGGAGTATCTCACAGGGTCTGAACCGGTGTAGGCCTGAATTAAATATTTTTTTGCCCAAAATGTCTATATTTCAAATGACTGTATGTTAAATGCCTGAATCAAACCCCTGTATGTAGAGGGTGTATCTCACACGGTCTGAACCAGTGTAGGACTGAATGAAATATTTCTTTGCCCAAAATGGCTATATTTCAAATGACTGTATGTCAAATGCCTGAATCAAACCCCTGTATGTAAAGGGGGTATATTACAGGGCCTGAGCCAGTGTAGGCCTAAAAAAAATCTTTCTTTGCCCAAAATGGATGTATTTTAAATTGCTGTATTTCAAATGCCTGAATCAAACCACTGTATGTAGAGGGAGTATCTCACAGGGCATTAACCAGTGTAAGCCTAATTAAATATTTCCTTGCCCAAAATGAATGTATTTCAAATGGATGTATTTCAAATGCCTGAATCAAACCCCTGTATGTAGAGGAGGTATCTCACAGGGCATGAACCAATGTAGGCCTAAATTAAATATTTCTTTGCACAAAATGGATGTTTTTCAAATGGCTGTATTTCAAATGCCTGAATCAAACCCCTCAATGTAGAGGGAGTATCTCACAGGGCATGAACTAGTGTAGGCATAAATTAAATATTTCTTTGCCCAAAATGGATGTTTTTCAAATGACTGTATTTCAAATGCCTGAATCAAACCCCTGTATGTAGAGGGAGTATCTCACACATCATGAACCAGCTTAGGCCTGAATTAAATATTTCTTTGCCCAACAAGGCTGTATTTCAAATGGCTGTATTTTAAATGCCTGAATCAAACCCCTGTATGTAGAGGGGGTATCTCACATGGTCTGAACCAGTGTAGGCCTGTATTAAATATTTCTTTGCACAAAATGGATGTATTTTAAATGGCTGTATTTCAAATGCCTGAATCAAACACCTGTATGTTGAGGGAGTATGGTATTTAAAATCTCTAAATGTAACCCCAATGTATTAAGGGTGTATCTCACAATGACATCTGCATCAAAGGCTGCCAACAAAAATGTTTGTGCCCATATGAGTGTTTGTTTAACAACTGAATTTGACAGCAGTATAGAAGCCTGTAATTTCACACGTGCTGATGCTGCAAGGCCTGAAAATAGTGTTTTTGGTCCAAAAAGTGTGTTTTTCAAACCCCAGAAAATGATGGGTTTATTTCTAGCTTAAATTGCACACTGACTAAGGCCTCATGCACACGACCGTTGTCTGCATCCGTGTCCGTTGTTACATTCTCAGTGGATTTTCTGCGGACCCATTGACTTTCAATGGGTCCGTTGAAAACTCGGAAAATGCACCGTTGTACATCCGCGTCCGTGATCCGTGTTTCCTGTCCGTCAAAAAAATATGACCTGTCCTATTATTTTGACGGACAACAGTCCACGGACCCATTCAAGACAATGGGGACGTGAAAAAACACGGATGCACACAAGATTGTCATCCGCGTCCGTTGTCCGTGTCCGTAGGCTACTTTCACACAGACGGATCCGCTGATCCGTCTGCATAAAAACTCAGATCCGACATTATATTCTAACACAGAGGCGTTTCCATAGTGATGGGGACGCTTCAAGTTAGAATATACTGCGAACTGTGTACATGACTGCCCCCTGCTGCCTGGCATCACCTGATCTCTTACAGGGGGCTGTAATCCGCACAATTAACCCCTCAGGTGCCGCACCTGAGGGGTCAATTGTGCGTATCATAGCCCCCTGTAAGAGATCAGGTGCTGCCAGGCAGGAGGGGGCAGACCCCCTCCCTCCCCAGTTTTAAATTCATTGGTGGCCAGTGCGGCCCCCCTCCCTCCCCTGTATTTAACTCATTGGTGGCCAGTGAGGCCCCCCTCCCTCCCTGTATTTAACTCATTGGTGGCCAGTGCGGCCCCCCTCCCTCCCTCCCTCCCCAGTATTATATTCATTGGTGGCCAGTGCGGCCTCCCCTACCCCCCCTAATTGAAATCACCTTCCCCCATCATTGGTGGCCAGTGCGGCCTCCCCTCTCCCCCCCCTAATTAAAATCAAAATCACCTTCCCCCATCATTGGTGGCAGCGGAGAGTTCCGATCGGAGTCCCAGTTTAATCGCTGGGGCTCTGATCGGTTACCATGGCAGCCAAGACACTACTGCAGTCCTGGCTGCCATGGTTACTTAGCAATAGAAGCATTATACTTACCTGCGATGTCTGTGACCGGTCGGGTGCTCCTCCTACTGGTAAGTGACAGCGATTAAACTGGGACTCTGATCGGAACTCTCCGCTGCCACCAATGATGGGGGAAGGTGATTTTAATTAGGGGAGGGGAGGCCGCACTGGCCACCAATGATGGGGGGGTGATTTTAATTAGGGGGGGAGAGGGGAGGCCGCACTGGCCACCAATGATGGGGGAAGGTGATTTTAATTAGGGGGGAGAGGGGAGGCCGCACTGGCCACCAATGAATATAAGGGAGGGAGGGGGGCCGCACTGGTTACCAATGAGTTAAATACAGGGGAGGGAGGGGGGCCGCACTGGCCACCAATTAATTTAAAACTGGGGAGGGAGGCAGCACCTGAGGGGTTAATTGTGCGGATCACAGCCCCCTGTAAGAGATAGGGTGCTGCCAGGCAGCAGGGGGCAGTTATTACACAGTTCTCAGTATATTCTAACTTGAAGTGTCCCCATCACTATGGGAACGCCTCTGTGTTAGAATATACTGTCGGATCTGAGTTTCACGATCTAACTCAAATCCGATGGTATATTCTAACATAGAGGCGTTCCCATGGTGATGGGGACGCTTCAAGTTAAAATATACCATTGGATTGGAGAAAACACAGATACGATGGTATAATAGGGACTCCTGACTTTACATTGAAAGTCAATGGGGGACGGATCAGTTTGCAATTGCACCATATTGTGTCAACGTCAAACGGATCTGTCCCCATTGACTTGCATTGTAAGTCAGGACGGATCCGTTTGGCTCCGCACAGCCAGGCGGACACCAAAATGACTTTTTCCTTCATGTCCGTGGATCCTCCATAAATCAAGGAAGACCCACGGAAGAAAAAACGCTAATGGATCACGGAACAACGGAAATCCGTTTTATGGTAACAGAATATGAAAGCTGTATATATTAAACTTGAATTTAACATTTGCAGATCAGGAAAATACAGTTTTTTGAAAAAAAAAGTGTTTTTTTTAAACCCCAGTAAATGATGGGTGTATTTCTAGCTTAAATTGCACACTGACTAATCAAGATGTTGTAGATTGCCCAAAAAGGTTTTTTTTTTGGTAACAGAATATGAAAGCTGTATATATTAAACTTGAATTTAACACTTGCAGATCAGGAAAATACTGTTTTTTTTTTGGGGGGGAGTGTGTTTTTCAAACCCCAGAAAATGATGGGTGCATTTCTAGCTTAAATTGCACACTGACTAATCAAGATGTTGTAGTTTGCCAAATAAATGGTGATTTGCAATGTCCCAAAAGCTCAGAAGCAGTGCTGGTGCACTGAGCTTGCAAAAAATGGCCGCCGCCCACCTAACTAACAGAATTATAATTTTTTTATTTATTTTTTTGGTCAATGGGCTCAGGGCAGGGTGAAACGATTGTGCCCTGCACCCACACAACTATTTCTAGGTACATCGCTGAGTTTGATTCTCTCCTATTCTCTCCCTGAAATCACAAGTCCAGCAGCATCCTCTCCCTACACTTGTAACAGCAGAGTGACGTGCAGAGCTACGTGACTCAAGCTTATATAGAGCCTGGGTCACATGCTGCTCTGGCCAATCACAGCCATGCCATTGAATGAAACCAGTACTGGAGAGTTGCAAAGGAAGTGGATTAAAACCACAAATGTCTGCCTTTATTAGTCAGTTCCCCAGCTGGGGATATACTAGTACATATTCATTCAATCATCCATTCTTATTCCAGCTGCTAAGAGACACCGCATAAAGTATATGGTAAGTATATGCGTTGTGTTTTATGCTCAGCAGCATGACACTTAGTGAATGATTTACAGAGCAGAAGGTTGTTCTCTTTATTTAAAAGCACATACAAGCATACAGTGAGGAACAGAAGTATTTGAACATCCTGCGATTTTGCAAGTTCTCCCACTTACAAATCATGGAGGGTTCTGAAATTCACATTGTATGTGCATTCCCACTATAAAAAACTGAATGAAAAAAAAGGAAAAAATCAGGAAATCACATTGTATGATTATTTACAGAATTTATTTGTCTTGCACTGCTGAGCATAAGTATTTGAACACCTGAGAAAATCAGTGTTAATATTTGGTACAGAAGCCTTTGTTTGCAATTACAGAGGTAAAATGTTTCCTGTAGTTCTTGATCAGGTTTGCACACACTGCAACAGGGATTTTGTCCCACTCCTCCACACAGATCTCCTCTAGATCTGTCAGGTTTCAGGGCTGTTGCTGAGCAACACAGAGTTTCAGCTCCCTCCAAAGATGTTCTATTGGTATGCTTCTTACGGAGCCACTCCTTGGTTATCCTGGCTGTGTGCTTCGGGTCGTTGTCATGTTTGAAGACCCAGCCACGACCCATCTTCAATGCTCTGACTGAGGGAAGGAGGTTGTTGCTCAAAATCTCACAATAAATGGCCCCATTCATCCTCTCCTTAATAGAGTGCAGTAGTTCTGTCCCCTTCGAAGAAAAGCACCCCCAAAGCATGATGTTATCACCCCCATGCTTCACAGTAGGGATGGTGTTATTGGGGTGCAACTCATCTTTCTTTTTCCTCCAAACATGACGAGTGAAGTTCAGACCAAAAAGTTCTACTTTGGTCTCATCTGACCACATGACTCCCATGCCTCCTCTGGATCATCCAGATGGTCATTGGCAAACTTCAGACAGGCCTGGACATGTGATGACTTGAGCAGGGAAACCTTACGTGCAATGCATGATTTGAAACCATGATGGCGTACTGTTCTACCGACAGTGACCTTTGAAACTGTGGTCCCAGCATTCTTCATGTCATTGACCAGCTTCTCCCTTGTAGTTCTGGGCTGATTCCTCATATTTCTTATCATCAGTGATACCCCTCGAGGTGAGATCTTGCATGGAGCCCCAGTCCGAGGGAAACTGACAGTTGTCTTTAGCCTCTTCCATTTTCTAACAATTGCTGCAACAGTTGATCTATTTTCACCAAGCTGCTTGGAAATTGCCCTGTAGCCCTTTCCATCCTTGTGGAGGTCCACAATTTTGTCTCTGGTGTATTTTGACAGCTCTTTGGTCTTACCCATGGTAGTAGTTGGCGTCTGACTGACTGTGGGGAGGACAGGGGTCTTTAAAGAGCTCTGACAGGTGCTACTAAGTTAGATTAATGAGTGGAGTAGAGGTGGACTTTTTAAAGTCACAGTAACAGGTCTTTGAAAGCCAGAATTCTTGCTGTTCCTCAGGTGTTTAAATACTTACGTTCAGCAGCGCAAGACAAATAAATTTTGTAAAAATCATACAATGTGATTTCCTGATTTTTTTTCTTTTAATTCTGTCTCTCAGAGTGGGAATGCAGCTACAATGTGAATTTCAGACCCCTCCATGATTTCTAAGTGGGAGAACTTGCAAAATTGCAGGGTGTTCAAATACTTCTGTTCCTCACTGTAAATGCTGCAGGCACCCCCCCCCTCCCTTTTCTGCCCTAACATGTTTTGCCAGCATCATCAGGAGAAATGGGCTATGATCAAGCATTCACAAAGAACTTGGTCTTCATAAAACCTTAGTGTCATCAAAGGGTTGCCAGGCCTTAAATCAGTCAAAGCCCAGTACAAAGTCTCGCCTCCTGACCATTTGAATTGATATATCCACTCTCCATCAGTGGGGAACTACTAATGAGTGTGTCTATGTCTATATGCTGTAATAAGGTTATAGACCGGATAGTAAAAGTGTATTCTCTAGGTCACTGCAATAGCACAGGAACATAGAATTAAATATTGATGCTCTATTATGATTGCACATACTATTAGGAATGTATTAGTGAGTGTCCACATTAAACTGGTGTACAAGACGTATCTGCACTGCATCTGTAGGAAACATATAAATAGATGTTAATACATTTAAAATAAATCTAAAACAGTGGGAATGCGAATGCACCTACAATGTATGTGTGTGCGTGTGTGTATGTGTGTATGTGTGAGTGTGTGAATTTGTATTATCCAGCACAATAGGTAAGGCCCTCCTGTGCATCGCCAGACTTGTGAGTCAAGATAGCAGCCCGCATGTGTTCGCTGGCGAACAATGCAAACTGGCCATCACTGCCCACCACTATACAAGGAAGGCCTGAAAATGGAAGAGTGAAGGGCTGCAAATGGAAAGGTGGCTTCATTCTGTAATCCTTTTGCTGCATCAAGGTCTAATTATGCTTTACTTTTCGTCACCTTGAAGACTAAAAACACGGTAGCTTTTCACTTTTCTCCTTGGGGTACTGCATAGTGCTTTAAGGCAGCTAGAGCCAGTCGGAGGAACCAGACTACCATCCTTAGCATCCATGAGGGCTGTCCCTTTCTAATAAACTCACATATTTTTGTATTAAGTATTAAGGCACTGGTGCTGCTTGTAGCAATGGTACTGCTTACTGCAATAGTACTGCTTTTGATTCTATGTCAGGGTCCTCCTGTGTAGCAATAGCACATGATCCCAAAGACACAGAACATACAGGGTCCTTCCCCTCCCAAGCCTGTGGAGAGAAAATGGTTAAGGTCATATGCAAACACAGTACAATTCCTAGGCTTTCTAAAATACTGCAGGGCAAAATTACCATTTTATACAAGAGCAATGGGGAAAAGGGTAGCTAACTATCTAGTTAACAGTATTATTTCACCAAAGTCCATTTCAATAAGTGCATCAAAAATCTAATTGCTGCTCCAATCAGAAAAGAGTCCATACAATGGGCTAAAATACTTGAACACAGCAAAAACTTTAAAACTTTAGTGCAAAGATTTCACAGTTGAAGTCACAAAGAGCTCAGATACTCGTTTGAATCCATTCTTTGGGTGCTGGCATTATAAAGTTGCAAAAACATCTCAAGGAGCACAGGTGGCGTTTGAGTCCATTCCTTGGTTTCAAAGCTGTAATCATTTGTTTGCACTGAGCTCCCGATAGTGGTTTCTGGAAAAGGCAGTGTTTTCACATCGGGAAATGAAAAATAAGTTAAGTGCCATGTCCACCCCATACCCACTGGCTCCATAGCATTCGCATGCTCTGCCTCCATTGAAGGTACACCACTGGGTTTCTCTAAATGGTTGTGGGCTAAGATATCTCTAAAGTTCAATCCTCTACTGTAAATAGTGCTCCTAGAACAGACCAGTGCTTTATTATAATGTTTGTAATTTCTGTAGAATATCTGGCATAGAAGCCAATGGACCTGCTAATCTTTAAGGAATGTATCTTAATAGATGCTGTGCCTAATAATTCGCTACACTGTTGATTTTGGGCCCTACTGCAGGCTCTTTTAAATACATTCTTTGGTAAGCCCTTGGCTTCAAATTTATAGTACAGATTATCATGCTAGTTTTTAAAAGAGGTTCCATCTGAACAATTCTTCTTCATTCTCTGATATTGTCCAATAGGGATGCTTATTTTCAGAACGACTGGATGTCAGCTGTTACGGCAGTAAAAACTTTTCACTGTGGCTCTTAACAGCAGGAATAAAAGTAAGTGAATAAATTAATATTTAAGAGTATGTTCCTGGATTGAGAATTGATTAATGAATTGACTGCCCTCTTGTAAGGTACCTGCAAAAGGTAGTGTCCGAAGTGGAAGTAGTGTGCTTGAGATCCAGGCAAAGCGTCGTCAGGCAAATAGTTCACAATCAAAATCCGGAGAAGAGTCAGGCAGGCTAAGGTCATTCACGATCTGGCGGCAAGGTACAAAATCAGCAGGCTGTAGAATAGTCGGGATATCAGGCAGGAGTTCAATACAAGGAAGATCACTGAAGTCAAAACACCCAGGGAAGAAATCCAAATAAACGGGCACTGAGTGATGTCCTCACTTCCTATTTAAAGGCTGTCCAGATTGAGAATTGTCCACAGCTGGCAGCAGGTGGAGCTAGAGAGTATGATGTAGTGTTGAACACAGTAAGGACATTCCCAAAGTCTAGATCTCTTCTGTAGCACAACAGGTAAGGCTATGGTTTAAGAGACCAGGAAGATCCCGGTTCGAATACAACCCGGGTCATGACAGGGCCCCCTCCCCAATGGACCCCTCTGGGGGCCTAGCAGGGCTTAGTGGGAAACGAGGTATGGAAGTCTCGTATAAGAGAAGGGGCATGCAGATCTTTGGCTGGAACCCAGGAGCGGTCTGTGACAGGATACCCCTTCCAATGAACCAGATACCGACGGCCACGGCCCTGTCTTCTGGAATCAAGAATCTTGGAGACTTCAAACTCATTTTGTCCATCAACAAGAACAGGAGGAGGTAGCTGTTGTGATCTGGAGTTGCGGTTGAAAATAGCTTTTTTGAGGAGTGAAACGTGGAACACGGGATGTATCCGGAGAGAAGAAGGTAATCTTAAGCAATAGGAAACTGGTCCAACTCGAGCAATGATCCTGTAAGGACCAATGAATCGAGGGCCCAATTTGGTAGAAGGTTGTTTCAGTCTCACATACTTGGTTGATAGCCAAACTCTGTCCCCCACCACATATGGAGGTATATGGCGTCTTCGTCTGTTGGAAAAAAGCCTGTACTTGCCTGCTGATTTCCGTAGTAATAAACGAATCTTCTTCCAATGTAGTAGAATATTTTTCACCCGCTGATCTGCTGCTGGTACACCAGAAGAAGGCTGAAGTAGGGGAAAAGTCTGAGGGTGATAGCCTAGGGCTGCGTAGAATGGTGTGGTATGAAGAGCACTGTGCCAACGGGAATTTAGGGCGAACTCAGCTAAAGGCAAATACTCAGACCAGTTGGAGTGTAAGGCATTGACATAATGTCGAAGGTAGGTTTCTAGGGTCTGGTTCATGCGTTCGGTTTGACCATCAGTTTGAGGGTGATGTGAGGTAGAGAGTGAGAGCGTTACTCCCAGTTTCTTGCAGAACGCTCTCCAGAATCGGGAAACGAACTGGGATCCACGGTCTGAGATGACATTGGTAGGTATGCCATGATGTCTTACAATATGGGAAAGGAAAAGAGTGGACAGTGCTTTCGCTGTAGGTAATCCCGGAATCGGCACAAAATGAGACATTTTGGAAAAGCGATCCACTGTGACCCATATAGCAGTCATGCCCTCGGACCTGGGTAAGTCTACAATGAAGTCCAAGGTCAAATGGGTCCAAGGCTGGCGAGGTGCCGGAAGTGGATGTAACAGTCCAGCAGGTAATGTGCGGGGTACTTTATTAGCAGCACAAGTTGGGCAGGCAGCCACATAGTCAGTAACATCCTTTTTCATACGAGGCCACCAGACATGACGCTGCAAGGTCTTAAGAGTGATGGTGACACCAGGATGACCGGATAACACGCCATTATGTGCCCAGAGGAGTATAGGTTTTCTGAGACTAGGGGCTACGTACAGGCGACCTGGTGGTATCTTCAAGCCCTGGGGAACACGATTCTGGGTTTCTTGTAGCTGTTGGGAAAGGGCCGTGGAGATCTGTGCGACAATTTTGTGAGGTGGGATTATATACTGCTCGGCTGGTTGATCTTCTTCAGAGGAAGCAAACTGTCTGGAAAGAGCATCGGCTTTTTTGTTTCTATGCCCTGGAACGTAAGAAAGGACAAAATTAAAACGGGAGAAAAACAGAGCCCATCGAGCCTGACGTGAGTTCAGACGTCTAGCAGTCTGAAGATACAGTAGGTTTTTATGGTCAGTGAGGATAGTAAAAGGTTTGGAAGCCCCTTCCAGAAGATGTCGCCATTCAGACAATGCCAATTTGATGGCCAGTAGTTCTCGATTCCCAACATCATAATTCATCTCTGCCGGAGAAAACTTTCTAGAGAAAAAAGCTACTGGATGGATTCTACCAGACTTTGGCTGTCTCTGGGAGAGTACGGCACCTGCTCCAACCTCAGAGGCATCAACCTCAACAATGTACTGGAGGTCAGGATTTGGATGCTGAAGAATTGGAGCTTTACTGAACATGTCCTTTAATCGCTGGAAAGCTGATTTTGCTTCTGAAGACCACGCCTTGCAATTTGTACCCTTCTTAGTCATGGCAGTAAGGGGTGCCGCAATGGAGGCAAAACTCTTAATGAAGCGTCTGTAGTAATTTGCAAATCCTAAAAAGCTTTGGAGTCCTCTTAAAGTGGTCGGTTGGGGCCATTGCAAGACAGCGGAAAGTTTTTGAGGGTCCATTTGGAAACCGTCAGCACTTACAGTAGGTGTTTCTGACATTGTGTTTTTAGCACGACAGCGTCGCGCTGATACTCGGCGACATGGTGCCGAGATCTCGCACTCACTGGGATAGTGACAGCACATCCCAGCAAGCGCGTCATAGAAGCGACGGGAGATCCGACTTGGATTCCCGCCAATTCTACACGTGTGCGGCGTTTGTTATGAATCCTGAGGGGGAAGTCCCCGCCGGATTTTAAATAAAAATCCGGCCTGGGTCCCGCCCTCAGGAGCATACCGGGCCCTTAGGTCTGTTATGGGTTGTAAGGAGAGCCCCCCCCTACGCCGAAAAAAACGGCGTAGGGGGTCCCCCTACAATCCATACCAGACCCGTATCCAAAGCACGCTACCCGGCCAGCCAGGAAGGGAGTGGGGACGAGCGAGCGCCCCCCCCCCCCCCTCCTGAGCCGTACCAGGCTGCATGCCCTCAACATGGGGGGTTGGGTGCTCTGGGGCAGGGGGCGCACTGCGGCCCCCCCACCTCAGAGCACCCTGTCCCCATGTTGATGAGGACAGGGCCCCTTCCCGACAACCCTGGCCGTTGGTTGTCGGGGTATGCGGGCGGGAGGCTTATCGGAATCTGGGAGCCCCCTTTAATAAGGGGGCCCCCAGATACCGGCCCCCCACCCTAAGTGAATGAGTATGGGGTACATCGTACCCCTACCCATTCACCTGCAAGAAAAGTGGTAAAAACACAAATAAACCACACAGTGTATTAAAATATTTTATTTTTCTGCTCCGGAGGCCGCCCCCTGTCTTCTTTATTAGCTCTTTTACCAGGGGGGGGCTCTTCTTCTTCCGATATCCCGACGGGTCTTCTCCGCTATCCGGGGGGTCCTCTCAACTCTCCGGGGTTCTCCTTCTGTCTTCTCCGCTATCCGGGGGGTCTTCTCAACTCTCCGGGGTTCTCCTTCTGTCTTCTCCGCTATCTGGGGGGGTCTTCTCAACTCTCCGGGGTTCTCCTTCTGTCTTCTCCTTCTGTCTTGTTGTCTCCTTCTGTCTTCTGTCTCCGGGGTTCTCCTTCTGTCTTCTCCGCTATCCGGGGGGGTCTTCTCAACTCTCCGGGGTTCTCCTTCTGTCTTCTCCTTCTGTCTTGTTGTCTCCTTCTGTCTTCTCCTTCTGTCTTGTTGTCTCCTTCTGTCTTCTGTCTCCGGGGTTCTCCTTCTGTTTTCGCCTCTCTCTGTTGTTGACTCGGCGCACCCCGGTTCTTCGTCTCGCGAGACTCGGCGCACCCCGATTCTTCGTCTCGCGAGACGAAGAATCGGGGTGCGCCGAGTCTCGCGAGACGAAGAACCGGGGTGCGCCGAGTCAACAACAGAGAGAGGCGAAAACAGAAGGAGAACCCCGGAGACAGAAGACAGAAGGAGACAACAAGACAGAAGGAGAAGACAGAAGGAGAACCCCGGAGAGTTGAGAAGACCCCCCGGATAGCGGAGAAGACCCGTCGGGATATCGGAAGAAGAAGAGCCCCCCCCTGGTAAAAGAGCTAATAAAGAAGACAGGGGGCGGCCTCCGGAGCAGAAAAATAAAATATTTTAATACACTGTGTGGTTTATTTGTGTTTTTACCACTTTTCTTGCAGGTGAATGGGTAGGGGTACGATGTACCCCATACTCATTCACTTAGGGTGGGGGGCCGGTATCTGGGGGCCCCCTTATTAAAGGGGGCTCCCAGATTCCGATAAGCCTCCCGCCCGCATACCCCGACAACCAACGGCCAGGGTTGTCGGGAAGGGGCCCTGTCCTCATCAACATGGGGACAGGGTGCTCTGAGGTGGGGGGGCCGCAGTGCGCCCCCTGCCCCAGAGCACCCAACCCCCCATGTTGAGGGCATGCAGCCTGGTACGGCTCAGGAGGGGGGGGGGGCGCTCGCTCGTCCCCACTCCCTTCCTGGCTGGCCGGGTAGCGTGCTTTGGATACGGGTCTGGTATGGATTGTAGGGGGACCCCCTACGCCGTTTTTTTCGGCGTAGGGGGGGCTCTCCTTACAACCCATAACAGACCTAAGGGCCCGGTATGCTCCTGAGGGCGGGACCCAGGCCGGATTTTTATTCAAAATCCGGCGGGGACTTCCCCCTCAGGATTCATAACAAACGCCGCACACGTCTAGAATTGGCGGGAATCCAAGTCGGATCTCCCGTCGCTTCTATGACGGCTCTGTCTCCATCGCGGCAAGCCAGCTCGGCGCTGGCTCCCGCGATGGGGCTCGTATGTGCTCAATCTCGCCGAGAAATACAGCGAGATTGACACAAAATCGGGTTCACCTACTGTATGATGTACCCAAGGAAAGGAATACAGCTTTGATGGAAACTGCATTTCTCGATCTTTGCATAAAGATGGTTTTCTCTAAGCCGTTGTAATACCTGTTTCACATGCGAGATGTGCTCTGGAAGAGTCTTGGAAAAGATTAAAATGTCGTCCAAGTAGATGATCACAAAACGGTTGCTGAAATCATGAAAAATTTCATTCATGAAACGTTGAAAGACAGCAGGTGCGTTACACAAGCCAAATGGCATGACCAAATATTCAAAGTGTCCATTACGAGTGTTGAATGCTGTCTTCCACTCGTCCCCCTCATTAATTAGAATCAGGTTATAAGCCCCTCGTAGGTCTAGCTTGGAGAATATAACAGCCCCCTTAAGTAGATCAAATAGTTCAAGAATGAGTGGCAAAGGGTAGGAGTCCTTTACGGTGATTTGATTTAACCCCCGATAGTCTATGCATGGTCAAAGGCCCCCATCTTTCTTTTCAACGAAGAAGAAACCTGCCCCTACTGGAGAAGAAGAGGGTCGGATAAAACCTCTTTCCAAGTTGTCTCTTACGTATTCCTCTATAGAGTTTTGTTCGGGCAGAGACAGGGGGTAGGTCTTTCCTTTGGGAAGAGGTGCTCCGGGAATTAATTTAATTGTACAGTCAAAAGGACGATGTGGGGGTAACACCTCTGCCTTTTGTTTGCAAAATACGTCTGCAAAGTCATGGTATTCACGAGGCAAGGTAGGTGGGATAGTCACAGGAGCCAACATGCAAGCAGAAAGTCTTTTGGGTTGAGACAAACAGCGAAGGCGACAGGACGATCCCCAGGAGGTTAGTTCTCCTTTTTCCCAATCAAAAGAGGGGTTGTGAAGTTGTAACCATGGGTAACCAAGGATGATAGGCAGAAGCGGAGAATCAATAAGAGACAAGACAACTTCCTCTTTGTGGAGGAGGCCTACCTGCAGGGTGATTGTCGTAGTCTCGAATTTCACAATACCATCTCCCAAGGGCTGTCCATTCAGGGTGGTAATGTTCAGGGGTCTAGACTTAGGAACAAACGGGATGTTGTTCTTTCTTGCAAAAGTGTAGTCCAAGAATATACCCGCAGCTCCGGAATCCACAAAAGCCTCACAGAAAACAAGCTTAGAAGATAAATGGATAGTAGTCGGAACAGTAATCTTGGTCTTGGAGGATCTACCTGTAAGGTCTAAGCCAGCTCCTCCAACACTGGTTAGACCCTGCCCTTTACTGGACGGGAGGGGCAGACAGATACTAAATGTCCTTTAGGTCCGCAGTACAGGCATAGGCCCAATGAACGCCTCCTTTGTTTCTCTGACTCAGTTAGGTGGAGACGGCTCACCTCCATGGGTTCCACAGGTGTCTGGGGTTCAACAGAGGTTTCAGGTTCTGGCTAAGGTGGTGCTTGGAAGTTAGGGGCCAAACGGTAAACTGGCCTAGGAAACTTGCGGGTTCTAAGTCTCTCTTGGCACCTTTCATGGTACCGGACATCCAGACGAACACACAGCTCTATGAATTTCTCAAGGTCTTCTGGGAGATCTTTATAGACTAATTCGTCCTTGATGCGATCCGTAATGCCCTTGAGTCCCAATTTGTTTAAGCAGCAAGGGTACGGAACTCAATAGCATACTGTGCCACAGATCTGGTGTCTTGTTGTATGTCCAAGAGGGAGTACTCAGCTGCAGAAACTCTACCTGGCTTGTCAAATACAATCTGGAGAGAGGCCAGAAATTTTTCAGCATCTTGGAGTACAGGATCGTTGCGTTCCAAATAAGGAGAGACCCAGGCCAGGGCCTTCCCCTTTAACAAGGAAATTACAAAAGTCACTTTGGCAGACGAAGTGCTAAAAGTCGCAGGGTTGTTGCGGAAATGCAAACGGCAAACATTTAAAAAGCCTCTGCAGTCCTCAGTATCACCACCAAACTTGTCAGGCAAGGGAAGTTTTGGTGGTACAGAAGAGGCGGCTTGGACCGTAGCAGGAGTAGGATCCGGAGTCTGAACCGTTGCAGAGGAACCAGGCAAACAAGATTTGAGCATGGTGCAAAGTTCATCTAACTTGGCGTCCAGGGAAGAAAGATGCTGTTCATGAGCTCCGATCAATTGTCCCTGACGTGTAATCGCCTTAACAATCTCAGCAGGGTCCACTGCCATTGTGGCCCGTTTATTATGTAAGGTACCTGCAAAAGGTAGTGTCCGAAGTGGAAGTAGTGTGCTTGAGATCCAGGCAAAGCGTCGTCAGGCAAATAGTTCACAATCAAAATCCGGAGAAGAGTCAGGCAGGCTAAGGTCATTCACGATCTGGCGGCAAGGTACAAAATCAGCAGGCTGTAGAATAGTCGGGATATCAGGCAGGAGTTCAATACAAGGAAGATCACTGAAGTCAAAACACCCAGGGAAGAAATCCAAATAAACGGGCACTGAGTGATGTCCTCACTTCCTATTTAAAGGCTGTCCAGATTGAGAATTGTCCACAGCTGGCAGCAGGTGGAGCTAGAGAGTATGATGTAGTGTTGAACACAGTAAGGACATTCCCAAAGTCTAGATCTCTTCTGTAGCACAACAGGTAAGGCTATGGTTTAAGAGACCACGAAGATCCTGGTTCGAATACAACCTGGGTCATGACACCTCTGGAATTGGAATTTCTGAGTATTGGTTTAATCAAATAAAAATTAAAGAGCTTCTCCAGTTCCAAAATCAAGTTTCTTTTATGTGCTGTTAATAGTGATGTCGCGAACATAAAATTTTCAGTTCGCGAACAGCGAACGCGAACTTCAGCAAATGTTCGCGAACTGGCGAACCGGGCGAACCGCCATAGACTTCAATAGACAGGCGAATTTTAAAACCCACAGGGACTCTTTCTGGCCACAATAGTGATGAGAAAGTTGTTTCAAGGGGTCTAACACCTGGACTGTGGCATGCCGGAGGGGGATCTATGGCAAAACTCCCATGGAAAATTACGTAGTGGACGCAGAGTCGGGTTTTAATCCATAAAGGGCATAAATCAACTAACATTCCTAAATTGTTTGGAATAACGTGCTTTAAAACATCCAGTGTGTGTATACGATCAGGTATGATGTTGTATCGATCAGGTAGTGTAAGGGTTACGCCCGCATCACAGACATTGACAGACCAAACTCCCCTTTTAATGCACCGCAAACAGTTCATTTGCACAACCGCAAACTCCCCATTTGCACAAGGTTGGATACCAAGCTAGCCACGTCCCGGTGATGTCATTGAAGGTTTCTTCCTCCACCCAGCCACGTACAACACCAAGGGTCCCCGAAAGGTCAATTGAATTGATTTTTCGAACGGGGAGATGGTTAAAAAAACGCTGGCTCCCTCCCCTTTGTTTTTATCCACGGTGACTGCGTCTGCGCCGTGCAATTTACTGTCACACCCGATATGAGTGGTATTTTCTGTAGTACTATTCTCATCAGTTTAATCCCTCTAACGTCCCCGACTCCCCAATCTGGGGGCCATTTATTAAACAGATTTTTCGGACGGGGAGATGGTTAAAAAAACGCTGGCTCCCTCCACTCTGTTTTAATCCACGGTGACTGCGTCTGCGCCGTGCAATTTACTGTCACACCCGATATGAGTGGTATTTTCTGTAGTACTATTCTCATCAGTTTAATCCCTCTAACGTCCCCAATCTGGGTGCCATTTATTGAATAGATTTTTCGAACGGGGAGATGGTTAAAAAAAACCTGGCTCCCTCCACTCTGTTTTAAACCACGGTGACTGCATCTGCGCCGTGCAATTTACTGTCACACCCGATATGAGTGGTATTTTCTGTAGTACTATTCTCATCAGTTTAATCCCTCTAACATCCCCAATCTGGGGGCCATTTATTAAATAGATTTTTTGAACGGGGAGATGGTTAAAAAAACGCTGGCTCCCTCCACCGATATGAGTGGTATTTTCTGTAGTATTATTCTCATCAGTTTAATCCCTGTTACGTCCCATATCAGGAATTGCCTTTTATGAAAAAAAATTTAGGCCGGGTACCTTCCACTGTGGTGTCCCAATAGCGACAAATTTTTTGAAGGCCTCAGACTCTACCAGCTGGTATGGTAAAAGCTGGCGGGCTAAGAGTTCCGTCAAGCCAGCTGTCAGTCGCCGGGCAAGGGGGTGACTTTGTGACATTGGCTTCTTATGCTCAAACATGTCCTTGACAGACACCTGACTGTGGGCAGATGAGCAGGAACTGCTGAAGGTGAGAGATGGAGTGGCGGGTGGTTGAGAGGGGGCAGGGAGGACAGCAGTGGTTGACGTGGCTGAAGATGCAGGACCAGGAGGAGCATGGTGGCTTTGAGTTTGTGTGCTGCTTGTACTCATGTGTTGATCCCATAGGCGTTTGTGATGTGAGATCATGTGCCTTCGCAAAGCAGTTGTACCAAGGTGGGTGTTGGACTTCCCACGACTCAGTTTCTTTTGGCACAGGTTGCAAATGGCATTGCTTTTATCAGAGGCAGACACACAAAAAAAATGCCACACTGCTGAGCTTTGCAATGACGGCATTCTAGTGGTGGCAACAGCATGCGTTGACTGGCGTGCTGTCTGGCTGACCCCAGGTGCCGATACATGCTGTCTGACTGTGCCACTAACTCCTTGCGACGACCTCCCCCTGCTTCCAACTCGTCTCCTCATTCTCTCTGTCTCCCCTTCAGAACTTTCCCCCTCTTCTTCTCTTCGAGCAGGCACCCACGTGGCATCCGTGGACACATCGTCATCATCAACCGCTTCACTTGTATCTGACACCTCAGCAAAGGAAGCAGCAGCGGGTACAACATCATCATCATCACACTGTACGTCCATGTGTGTAATCCTGCCTGACTGAGACATATCCCCGTAATCTACATCATCTGGCAATAATGGTTGCGCATCACTAATTGCATCCAACTGATGTGTAAATAACTCCTCTGACGGATCAAGTGAAGCGGCTGTGGTGGCTGTGGTGGTAGTGGCGACGGGCGGGTGCGTGGTAACTTGAGAGCAGGTGACCGAAGCTGAGTTGGAGGAGGATGGTGCGTCAAGGTTCTTAGCGGAAGCTGTTGAAGATTGGGTGTCCTGTCTAAGCCAGTCAACTACGTCCTCTGAATTTTTCGGGTTCAGGGTACGTGGCCTCTGAAAACTGGGCATTATTCCAGGGACAGTGGAAATCACAGCACCACGACCACGACGGCCCCTGCGGGGTGGCCTGCCTCTGCCTGTCATTTTTTTTTTAGATAAGTGGTACTACGCGTGCTAGGTACTGTGCCACCCGGTATGAGTGGTTGGCACTGGCAGTGGGCACACTACAGTCTGTGGAAGTGGGCCTGACACACACTGGCAGCAGGCAAGCAACTGAATTTAGACTACTGTCTAAAAATTAAATGCCTTATTTATCGGCAAGCTACTGTGCCACCCGGTATCAGTGGTTGGCACTGGCAGTGGGCACACTACAGTCAGTGGAAGAGGGCCTGACACACACTGGCAGCAGGCAAGCAACTGAAATTACACTAAAGTGTAAAAATTAAATGCCTTATTTATCGGCAAGCTACTGTGCCACCCGGTATGAATGGTTGGCACTGGCAGTGGGCACACTACAGTCAGTGGAAGAGGGCCTGACACACACTGGCAGCAGGCAAGCAACTGAATTTAGACTACTGTCTAAAAATTAAATGCCTTATTTATCGGCAAGCTACTGTGCCACCCGGTATCAGTGGTTGGCACTGGCAGTGGGCACACTACAGTCAGTGGAAGCGGGCCTGACACACACTGGCAGCAGGCAAGCAACTGAAATTACACTAAAGTGTAAAAATTAAATGCCTTATTTATCGACAAGCTACTGTGCCACCCGGTATCAGTGGTTGGCACTGGCAGTGGGCACACTACAGTCAGTGGAAGCGGGCCTGACACACACTGGCAGCAGGCAAGCAACTGAATTTAGACTACTGTCTAAAAATTAAATGCCTTATTTATCGGCAAGCTACTGTGCCACCCGGTATCAGTGGTTGGCACTGGCAGTGGGCACACTACAGTCAGTAGAAGCGGGCCTGACACACACTGGCAGCAGGCAAGCAACTGAAATTACACTAAAGTGTAAAAATTAAATGCCTTATTTATCGACAAGCTACTGTGCCACCCGGTATCAGTGGTTGGCACTGGCAGTGGGCACACTACAGTCAGTGGAAGCGGGCCTGACACACACTGGCAGCAGGCAAGCAACTGAATTTAGACTACTGTCTAAAAATTAAATGCCTTATTTATCGGCAAGCTACTGTGCCACCCGGTATCAGTGGTTGGCACTGGCAGTGGGCACACTACAGTCAGTAGAAGCGGGCCTGACACACACTGGCAGCAGGCAAGCAACTGAAATTACACTAAAGTGTAAAAATTAAATGCCTTATTTATCGGCAAGCTACTGTGCCACCCGGTATGAGTGGTTGGCACTGGCAGTGGGCACACTACAGTCAGTAGAAGCGGGCCTGACACACACTGGCAGCAGGCAAGCAACTGAAATTACACTAAAGTGTAAAAATTAAATGCCTTATTTATCGGCAAGCTACTGTGCCACCCGGTATGAGTGGTTGGCACTGGCAGTGGGCACACTACAGTCAGTGGAAGAGGGCCTGACACACTGACTGGCAGCAGGCAAGCAACTGAATTTAGACTACTGTCTAAAAATTAAATGCCTTATTTATCGGCAAGCTACTGTGCCACCCGGTATCAGTGGTTGGCACTGGCAGTGGGCACACTACAGTCAGTGGAAGCGGGCCTGACACACACTGGCAGCAGGCAAGCAACTGAATTTAGACTACTGTCTAAAAATTAAATGCCTTATTTATCGGCAAGCTACTGTGCCACCCGGTATGAGTGGTTGGCACTGGCAGTGGGCACACTACAGTCAGTAGAAGCGGGCCTGACACACACTGGCAGCAGGCAAGCAACTGAAATTACACTAAAGTGTAAAAATTAAATGCCTTATTTATCGGCAAGCTACTGTGCCACCCGGTATGAGTGGTTGGCACTGGCAGTGGGCACACTACAGTCAGTGGAAGAGGGCCTGACACACTGACTGGCAGCAGGCAAGCAACTGAATTTAGACTACTGTCTAAAAATTAAATGCCTTATTTATCGGCAAGCTACTGTGCCACCCGGTATCAGTGGTTGGCACTGGCAGTGGGCACACTACAGTCAGTGGAAGCGGGCCTGACACACACTGGCAGCAGGCAAGCAACTGAATTTAGACTACTGTCTAAAAATTAAATGCCTTATTTATCGGCAAGCTACTGTGCCACCCGGTATCAGTGGTTGGCACTGGCAGTGGGCACACTACAGTCAGTTGAAGTCGGCCTGACACACACTAGCAGCAGGCAAGCAGCTGAAATTACACTAAAGTGTAAAAATTAAATGCCTTTTTTATGCAAAGTCCTGTGCCAGCCGGTATGAGTGGTGGGCACTGGCAGTGGGCACACTACAGTCAGTGGAAGTCAGCCTGACACACACTGGCAGGCAACTAACCTTAGATTAAAGTGTAAAAATTAAGTGCCTATTTTTTAAGCAAAGTCCTGTGCCACTCGGTATGACAGGGGTGGGCACTGGCAGTGGGCACACTACAGTCAGTTGAAGTCGGCCTGACACACACTAGCAGCAGGCAAGCAGCTGAAATTACATTAAAGTGTAAAAATTAAATGCCTTTTTTAAGCAAAGTCCTGTGCCAGCCGGTATGAGTGGTGGGCACTGGCAGTGGGCACACTACAGTCAGTGGAAGTCAGCCTGACACACACTGGCAGGCAACTAACCTTAGATTAAAGTGTAAAAATTAAGTGCCTATTTTTTAAGCAAAGTCCTGTGCCACTCGGTATGACAGGGGTGGGCACTGGCAGTGGGCACACTACAGTCAGTTGAAGTCGGCCTGACACACACTAGCAGCAGGCAAGCAGCTGAAATTACACTAAAGTGTAAAAATTAAATGCCTTTTTTATGCAAAGTCCTGTGCCAGCCGGTATGAGTGGTGGGCACTGGCAGTGGGCACACTACAGTCAGTGGAAGTCAGCCTGACACACACTGGCAGGCAACTAACCTTAGATTAAAGTGTAAAAATTAAGTGCCTATTTTTTAAGCAAAGTCCTGTGCCACTCGGTATGACAGGGGTGGGCACTGGCAGTGGGCACACTACAGTCAGTTGAAGTCGGCCTGACACACACTAGCAGCAGGCAAGCAGCTGAAATTACATTAAAGTGTAAAAATTAAATGCCTTTTTTAAGCAAAGTCCTGTGCCAGCCGGTATGAGTGGTGGGCACTGGCAGTGGGCACACTACAGTCAGTGGAAGTCAGCCTGACACACACTGGCAGGCAACTAACCTTAGATTAAAGTGTAAAAATTAAGTGCCTATTTTTTAAGCAAAGTCCTGTGCCACTCGGTATGACAGGGGTGGGCACTGGCAGTGGGCACACTACAGTCAGTTGAAGTCGGCCTGACACACACTAGCAGCAGGCAAGCAGCTGAAATTACATTAAAGTGTAAAAATTAAATGCCTTTTTTAAGCAAAGTCCTGTGCCAGCCGGTATGAGTGGTGGGCACTGGCAGTGGGCACACTACAGTCAGTGGAAGTCAGCCTGACACACACTGGCAGGCAACTAACCTTAGATTAAAGTGTAAAAATTAAGTGCCTATTTTTTAAGCAAAGTCCTGTGCCACTCGGGATGACAGGGGTGGGCACTGGCAGTGGGCACACTACAGTCAGTTGAAGTCGGCCTGACACACACTGGCAGGCAACTAACCTTAGATTAAAGTGTAAAAATGAAGTGCCTTTTTTTTAAGCAAAGTCCTGTGCCACACGGGATGACAGGGGTGGGCACTGGCAGTGGGCACACTACAGTCAGTTGAAGTCGGCCTGACACACACTAGCAGCAGGCAAGCAGCTGAAATTACACTAAAGTGTAAAAATTAAATGCCTTTTTTATGCAAAGTCCTGTGCCAGCCGGTATGAGTGGTGGGCACTGGCAGTGGGCACACTACAGTCAGTGGAAGTCAGCCTGACACACACTGGCAGGCAACTAACCTTAGATTAAAGTGTAAAAATTAAGTGCCTTTTTTTAAGCAAAGTCCTGTGCCACACGGAATGACAGGGGTGAGCACTGGCAGTGGGCACACTACAGTCTGTGGGCCTGCAGCTCCTCACACACAGGCAGGCCAGGCAACTGCAATATGTATATAAAGGAAAAAAAAAAAGCAGACTAATGTTGCAGCCCTAAAAAGGGCTTTTTGGGGTGCTGTCAGGACGCTGTCCTTACAGCAGAGATCAGATGAGTCTTTCAGGACTGGAGTGGACACTGAATTCACTAGCCTAGCTATCGATTTCCCAATTAAATCAGCAGCAGTTACAGTCTCCCTCCTCTCACTAAGACTGCAGCTTCAGAATGAATCTAAAATGGATGCTGTGCAGGAGGTGGGAGGGTCTGGGAGGGAGGGTATGCTGCTGATTGGCTGGAATGTGTCTGCTGACTGTGAGGTACAGGGTCAAAGTTTGCTCAATGATGATGTATAGGGGGCGGACCGAACATCGCATGTGTTCGCCCGGCAGAGGCGAACGCGAACAAGCTATGTTCGCCGGGAACTGTTCGCCGTCGGATAGTTCGGGCCATCTCTAGCTGTTAATACCTCTCACAATGCATAGTTATGCCCCCAATACCTCTTTTTCATATCTGTGCTTTCCTTCACCTTGTCTGGGCATCTGAGCAGCTTAGCAGGACTATTTGCACGCATGACTTCCTGTTTGTCTCACTATCTAGCTTTATTTCTAAACAAACTTACCCTGTTCTGCAGTGTGATAAGTCACAGGCCGAGGTCTGCCTGACACACTGTTCAGTTTGCAGCACCCACACCCCCTACACCTTCTGTGGCCATGTTAGTAAACCCAAACACTAATCCTGCTATTATGTTTCTTAGTTTCACTGCTTGATTTCATCAGTGTAGTCCACAGGTGAGTCCTTCATTATCTCCGGAGTGCACTAAACAGCTTTAATCACCCAGCATGCAAAAACGCATCCCTATTTAATTTTATAATGTGCAATACAGTCTGCTGAACCTGCAACATAGCCTGTTCTGTGTGATACTGCCTGATGTGTATCTAATCCTATCTTGTTTGCTACTGTCTGCTGAGGATTGTATCTAAGCCTGTCATGTCCGATACTGTCCTCTGTGTCTCTGTCATGTGTGATGTGATCTACTGAGCCTGTATCAAAGCTGTTCATGTTAGATACTACCTTCTGAGCTGTGTATCCAATCCTATCTTGTTTAATGCTGTCTGCTTTTATTTATATAGTTACACATGGTTTATTCTTATATTATATATACTGTATAAAATACATATAAAACCTGTCCTCTGGGCTCAGTAGTTTAATTAGCTGTGTGCCTATAGACACACACACATTAATGCCAAATAACAAAGCCAATAACACTACTGAGCCCAGAGGATATGCTTCTCCCAGAAGCCTTCTTGCATCAGTGAACAGAGCTATCAGCTAAGACGCTTCACTCAGTGCACAGGCCCCGATGCTTGTTCAGTACTAGGACAGTCAGGTATGAAAGCCTTCCCCGACCCTTCTGAGCAGCAGTCAATAGTGATGTTCCGTTGACTGCAGCGGCCCAGAAGACAGAAGGCGGGACGTTGTCAAAAGAAAATAAATCATCTGGGGTGGAGTCACGCGGCTGGACTACGGCACAAGGAATCATTAGCATTACGGAGGGCAAGTATAGAACTGAAGCTCTTTCTTTCACAGGTTAGTTTGAAAGGCCAAGTTTTATATCTAGTGAGTCAGTTAAAATAGGGTTTCTACTTGCAAGTGGCAATTAAAGGGAGTCTGTCAGCAGTTTTGACCGCGATATTGTAAACTGCTAACAACACTAGGTCGATGCTGAGAGGAGCAGTGTGAACATTACTTTTGTCATCAGGAGTGTTGTGAATATACTGGCTTATTCTGCCAGAATCTCCTCTTGCAAGACCCAGGGCAGGGCTTCACTGTGGTCTCTGCATTGAGCTTCTTTACAGAAAAAAAATCTCCATATTAACACTACTCCTGATAACAAAAGCTCCAAAAAAGGTATCTTTGTGCTGTTCCCCTCAGCTCTTGCCTGGTGCTTTCAACAGTTTAGTGTGGTCAGAACTGCTGATAGACTCGTTTTAAAAGGGTTGTCTGGGCTTTAGTATTGATTTAGTATTCTCAGGATAGGTCATAAATATCAGATCAGCGGGGGTCCGACACTTGTCACCCCCGCCGATCAGCTGTATGAGGAGACGGCGAGCCCGTGCCATCTCCTGTCTCTCTTACTGTTCACCGCTTCTGTTTATGGCAATGACAATATAAAGTAGCCCACAGACTGCCAGAAGGTGCACCAACTTTATTATTAAAGGGGTTAACTGAGTATTTTATACTGATAAGATATCCTCACCCTTGCCGATCAGCTGTTTGAAGAGGCCAGTGACATCACATTTATCACTCAGGCTGCAATACCAAGCACAGCCACTTGGTAAGCTGTGAGAAGGCCGCAAAGCTCAACAGAGCCCCACAGCCTTTTCAAATAGCTGATCAAATACTTATGACTTAGGCTACTTTCACACTCACGTTTGGAGCGGATCCGTCATGGATCTGCACAGACGGACCCGTTCAGATGATACAACCGTCTGCATCATTTGAGAACGGATCAGTTTGTATTATCTTTAACATAGCCAAGACGGATCCGTCTTGAACACCATTTAAAGTCAATGGAGGACGGATCCGTTTTCTATTGTGCCACAGAAAACTGATCCGTCCCCATTGACTTACATTCTGTGGCAGGATGGATCCGTTTGGCTCAGTTTCGTCAGACGGACACCAAAACGCTGCAGGCAGTGTCCGCCTCCAGAGCAGAATGGAGACAAAACGGAGGCAAACTAATGCATTCTGAGTGGATCCTTTTCCATTCAGAATGCATTAGGGCAAAACTGATCGTTTTGGACCGCTTGTGAGAGCCTTGAATGGATCTGACAAACGGAAAGCTAAAACGCTAGTGTTAAAGTAGCCTTATCTTGAGAATAAGACATCAGTATAAAACATTCGGAAAACCCCTTTAAGAAGCCTGAACCTTTTAATAAATTTGGCACATTAGACTCCATTGCACATAAAAAAAAAGTCAGTCTTAAGAAACTCCCCACATCACTGTAAAATAGAGTTCAGGTTACTACTATGGCATTGACAAGTGGAGATAGTTTTTAAGAGGTTTGTCCGAGAACACTGAATTTTTTTTTCATTACCGGTATATTAACTTTTCATTTGAAACAATTGTATGCCCGTTTCTGCTTTGGTAAGTATTATTATTATTATTATTATTATTATTATTATTATTATTATTACTAGTAGCTGTAGTAGTAGTAGTAGTAGTAGTAGCAGCAGTGTCTCTGTAGTAATATTTTCCCTCAAACTTGGTTGTGAATATATATATATATATTTAAAAAAAAGGGAAATGATGGCGGCACTGGAGAAACAGATGCTAGCGGGTGCTACGTCCAGGGATATAGCTGCTTACCCCGTATAGATAAAGACGAAAAGCGGACAGCACTCCAGATAAAAAGCAATTGGTGTTTATTCACCCATGTGGAAGGCAACGTTTCAGCTCATACAAGAGCCTTTCTCAAGCGAGAACGTTGCCTTCCACGTGAATAAACACCAATTGCTTTTTATCTGGAGTGCTGTCCGCTTTTCGTCTTTATATATACACACCCCTTTATATATACACACCTCTATTCCACCACAGGTGAGACCAGCTGGAGGTACTCAGGCTGGCATAAAACACCTTCCAGGGTGTCAGTAAGGGGGAAGTGTGCAAAAAGAGGCCTGGTGAGGCTCTGAGAGTGTGGTCTCAGCTGGGCAAGGCTTATAGACCACGAGGCTGGGAGATATTCTGACCGTGCTGCAGCCTGGGGATTGGTGGACTATTGGGCTGAGAAAGCCGCACCTGAAACAGTGTGTGAACTGTGATGTATACTGTCGGTGAGTCGGAGAGATAGGTCTTATACATAGTAACATAGTAACATAGTACATAATGCAGAAAAAAGACATTCGTCCATCCAGTTCGGCCTGTCATCCTGCAAGTTGATCCAGAGGAAGGCAAAAAAAAAAACCTGTGAGGTAGAAGCCAATTTTCCCCACTTTAGGGGAATAAAAAATTCCTTCCCGACTCCAATCAGGCAATCAGAATAACTCCCTGGATCAACAACCCCTCTCTAGTAGCTACAGCCTGTAATATTATTATACTCCAGAAATACATCCAGGCCCCTCTTGAATTCCTTTATTGTACTCACCATCACCACCTCCTCAGGCAGAGAGTTCCATAGTCTCACTGCTCTTACCATAAAGAATCCTTTTCTATGTTTGTGTACAAACCTTCTTTCCTCCAGACGCAGAGGATGTCAACTCGTTACAGTCACAGTCCTGGGGATAAATAGATGATAGGATAGATCTCTGTACTGACCCCTGATATATTTATACATAGTAATTAGATCTCCCCTCACTCGTCTTTTTGCTAAAGTGAATATCCCTAATTTTGATAATCTTTCAGGGTACTGTAGTTGCCCCATTCCAGTTATTACTTTAGTTGCCCTCCTCTGGACCCTCTCCAGCTCTGCTATGTCTGCCTTGTTTACAGGAGCCCAGAACTGTACACAGTACTCTATGTGTGGTCTGACTAATGATTTGTAAAGTGGTAGGACTATGTTCTCATCACGGGCATCTATGTCCCTTTTGATGCAACCCATTATCTTATTGGCCTTGGCAGCAGCTGCCTGACACTGGTTTTTGCAGCTTAGTTTGCTGTTTTTTTAAATTCCTAGATCCTTTTCCATGTCAGTGTTACCGAGTGTTTTATCATTTAGTATGTACGGGTGACTTGCATTATTCCTTCCCATGTGCATAACTTTACATTTGTCAGTGTTAAACCTCATCTGCCACTTATCTGCCCAAGCCTCCAGTCTATCCAGATCTCTCTGTAGTAGTATACTGTCCTCTTCAGTGTAAATTACTTTACACAGTTTAGTGTCATCTGCAAAAATTGATATTTTACTATGCAAGCCTTCTCCAAGATCATTAATAAATATATTGAAGAGAATAGGGCCAAATACTGACCCCCGAGGTACTCCACTAGTGACAGTGACCCAATCTGAGTGTGTACTGTTAATAACCACCCTCTGTTTTCTATCCCTCAGCCAGTTACCCACATACAAATGTTTTCTCCCAGTCCGAGCATTCTCATTTTATATACTAACCTTTTATGTGGTACAGTGTCAAAGGCTTTGGAGAAGTCCAGATATACGACATCCATTGATTCGCCGCTGTCAAGTCTAGAACTTACCTCCTCATAGAAACTGATTAAATTTGTTTGGCATGACCGATCCCTCATGAAGCCATGCTGAAATGGCGATATTTGCTTATTTCCATTGAGATGCTCTAAGATAGCATCTCTCAGAAAACCTTCAGTTTACTCACAACAGATGTTAAACTTACCGGCATATAGTTTCCAGGCTCTGTTTTTGGACCCTTTTTTAATATTGGCACCACACTTGCTATGCGCCAATCCTGTGGGACATTCCCTGTCAGTATAGAGTCTGCAAATATCAGATATAAGGGTCTGGCTATGACATTACTTAATTCCCTTAGGATACGGGGGTATATGCCATCCGGTACTGGCGATTTGTCTATTTTAATCTTTTTAAGTCACTGTTGTACTTCTTCCTGGGTCAGACAGGACACTTTTAATGAGGATTTTATTTTTACATTCAGCATTTCATCTGACAGTTTATTTTCCTCAGTGAATACATTGGAGAAAAAAATATTTAACAGCTTTGCTTTCTCCTCGTTTCTCTCTGTGACTACCCCCTCATTACTCTTTAAAGGGCCGACACCTTCAGATGTATACTATGTATTAGTTAGTGCCCAGACGGGCAGGCTTTTATTTTGTACTGTTTATGTTTGTGCTTTTGCCACAATAAAGAACAGTTTGAACATGAATATCCATTGTCTGTGAAGATATCTGTGAGCGTGACCCCAGTGATGGAGAGCTACCCCTCACACAACTTACAGAGTTCCCTCATCACCTTGGACAAAAAAAGGGGTCCGTTGGTCGGTCAGAGCCTCTTTAGGTATTCCTACTCGGGAAAACATCACCATTAACTCCTTAGCTATGAGTTTGGCCGAGGTATGTCGCAGTGGCACCGGGCAGTCTAGAATGACTAAGCTGTGTTGATGCCCTCTGGCGGACTTCGGTACTGGGCCTATGAGGTCCATAGCTAGTCAAATGGTACCACCAACTATTCAATAGGCTTACCCCGTAGTTGGTTTACTAGATACAACATATCCTGATGAACCACAAAACGGGAAAACACTGACTCTGCCCCAGGTTGTTGTGGTTTACGATCTACTATTAACACATTTTCCCAGGCACGTGATAGGGTTGTGTCCCAACGTTGGGCGGTACCAAAATTATCCCCGGAGACATTGAGATCTGCCAATTCAGGACGCGGCGGCAAGTCCTTCACGTCTCCCACCATCACACTTAGCGGGGTTGTTTCCCCCTCTTCCACGGAAGTGGCGGTCACCCCTACCGCTGGCCCTTTGGTCTCAGGTTCCCAGGGTTCTGGTCTCCCCACTGAACTGGGCCACTCTGCTAGGGTTACCCCTGTCTCATGGGTATCAGTCACTCTCATAGCAGGCCTCAAAGATGGGAAGCCCGGGAAGTCTCTGCCTATTATAAGTTCGTAGTGTAGATTTGGGGAAACTTTGTGTCCATCTGCCAGCCCCTATGGTTAGAGACACCAGTGCGGAGGGATAGTCTTTTAAGTCTCCGTGGATGCACATGACCCGCCTTTCTGGCCAGTATACTCAGAATACCACACCAGGGGAGCCCTTACTAGGGACAGCAGACTCCCTGAGTCCAGCAGAGCCTCTGCTGTAGTGTCCCCTACCTCCACCTGGCACAGGTGGTTTAGAGTTTTTGGGGTACCTTCTGCACACAGCTTTCTGGCATATAGCAGCTGACGGTAGCCATAGTTAGTATCCATGGGTTCCACCCAGTGCCGGTTCTAGGTTGAAATGGGGCCCTGGGGCGAAAAACAATAAGGGCCCCCCCCATGACACTTGATGACTTTTATAGAATAAACTGTATATTTTGGGGCACAGTGTAGCGGTATACTGTATATTGTGTGCTATATGTGTATAACATAAACATAATTCATATGAAAACTTACAGTTACTTGGCCCTTGGGGATCTCGGACGCCACTTCAACACTTTGGCCGGGGGCTCGGCGGAGCTGATGTTGCGTTTTATCCTAATGAGAAAGATTTCATAATAAGAATTTGGAGAAGGGGCAGAGGAATAGCAGAGCAGGGAGAGGATGGTGCTGCTACTAGGGGGTCATACCATGGGGAGTAATAAAGCCCACCATAATGCCCCCCCAGTAGAAATAATTCTCCTTATAATGTGACAGTGCAAAAAATACCCCCTTGTAATGCCCCCAGTTGAGCTAATGTCCCCATGGTGCCCCCATAATGTGCCAGTATAAAATACCCCTATATAGTGACCCCAGTAAATGCCCCCATAGTGCTCCTCTCCCCCCTAGTGCCCCCCATAATGTACCAGTATAAAATGCCCGATATATAGTGCCCCAGTAGATGCCCTCAGTGTCCCTCATAATTTGTAAGCATAAAATACCCCTTCTCAGTGCCCCCGTAGATGACCCCATAGTAGTCCTCTCCCCCCTTCCTCATAGTACCCACCACAATGTGTCCCAGTATAAAATGCCCCTATACAGAGCCCCCATATAAAATAACCGTTCTTTGTGGCCTCAGTAGATGCCCCTATAGTGCTCACCAATAATGTGCCAGTAAGAAGTCCCCCATAGATATCCCCCAATAATGTGCCAGTAAAATGTGCCCTCATAGATGCCCCCCAATCATGTGCCAGTAGCCTGAGCCCCCCATCAACATGTGCCAGTAGCCATAGGCGCCCCCCCCTATCATGTGTCAGTAGCCATAGGCGGCCCCCCCCTATCATGTGCCAGTAGCCATAGGGCCCCCCTATCATGTGCCAGTAGCCTGAGCCCCCATAAACATGTGCCAGTAGCCATAGGCGCCCCCCCTATCATGTGCCAGTAGCCATAGGCGGCCCCCCTATCATGTGCCAGTAGCCATAGGCGGCCCCCCCTATCATGTGCCAGTAGCCATAGGTGGCCCCCCCTATCATGTGCCAGTAGCCATAGGGCCCCCCATATCATGTGCCACTAGCCATAGGGCCCCCCCATCATGTGCCACTAGCCATAGGGCCCCCCCTATCATGTGCCACTAGCCATATGGCCCCCCTATCATGTGCCACTAGCCATAGGGCCCCCCCTATCATGTGCCACTAGCCATAGGGCCCCCCTATCATGTGCCACTAGCCATAGGGCCCCCCCTATCATGTGCCACTAGCCATAGGGCCCCCCCCTATCATTTGCCAGTAGCCACCAGTATTGTACAGAAGAAGAAAAAAAGAAAAAAAAAAAAGAAAAAAAACAACTTATATATACCTCCTTGGCAGCGATGCGATGCAGGCCTTTTCCGGCCTGTGTCCCGCGCTGTGTATGATTCAGGGCTCAGGCGGCGCGATGACGTCTTCGCGCCGACTGTCGGAATCTGATAGGCTGTAGGCACTAGACCGGCAGCCTATCAGAGGAAGGGAAAGGGACACACCTCTCCCTCCCCTGCCGCACAGCCATCTGTATTGCTGTCCTGAAGACGGCAATACAGATGACTGGAGATAAGCGCTTCCATAATGGAAGCGCTCATTTCCTTGTGACTGTCCTGCCTAAAGTTAGTTATGGGCCGGCGCGGGGGGGCCCCTAAGGACTCGGGGGCCCGGGGGCAATTACCCCCCTTGCCTCTATGGAAGCACCGGCCCTGGTTCCACCTGATGGTGACAGTCAGTTCTTACATGGTCCAGCTCCTGACACCGCCAGCAGACTATCAGAGTCAGGTCCGTAGAGGGTACACCCCGGGTGGGTTTGGTTGGTACAAGTCGCCGGGTCTGGGATGGAGATTCACAGGGTTTGACTGCCCCCCTCCCAAAAGAACCCCCTGTAACAGTCTTAGCAGCCCTGTAGCGCTCCACCAGGAGACACCTGGCCGATCCAGTGCTGGAGAGGGGGTGGCAGAGCCCTCCAGAACATATCAGCCAATAATCTTTCCAGCATAGCCATGGGACTCAGCACATCAGGCTGTAGCCATTTTTGCAAGAGGTGGAGTAAGTCATAATACTGGGTCTTCGCAGGCTCAGCCAGCTTAAACCCCCACTGATGTACCCGCTGGGCCCAAACAAACACATTCACCCTAGTCTTGCCAAAATCTCACCCTTTACTTTTTGGTAGTCGGCCGCTTGATCATCTGGCAAGTCAAAATACACCCGCTAGGAATCAGATGCCAGGAATGGAGCGACCACCTCAGCCCACTGGTCACGGGGTAGCTTTTCCCTGATTGCCACTTTCTCGTACATCGCCAGGTAGGTTTCAATGTCGTCTGCGGGGGTCATCTTAGGAATCGTGGCACGGACTGCTTTAAAGGCATTGTGGATGCATGGGGTTGCTCCTGCTGTCTGCAAAGCCATCACATGCTGTAGCAGCAACTGGTTGGTCTCTTGCTGCTGCTTAGTAGCCTCATGTTGCTACAGGTTTGTCTCTTGCTGCTGCAGATTAGCTTCTATGAAGGCCTTCACAACAGCCTCCATTTTGTCGTGGGGCACTGGTTGTAAAACAGCTGGTTTAATGTACGACATACAACTGTGCCTGTTGTATGTCGGCTCCCCTAGGCTGCGATATTACATTTCACCTCCTCTTTGTAATACTATATAACACTTTACCTCTTCTTTGAAAAACAACAATACAGCCTTTTGAGTTAAATAACATAAAAACATAAAAACAGAAAGTAGGTTTCTACTTTTGAGGACAAATTGGACGTTTTGAGGCAAAAAAAACACGCATGTATGACCTAATTCACACTTATGCGTTTTTGATGCGTTTTTGATGCGTTTTTTCTAAAAACGATTGCTAGACCTTGCAGTCTTCTCCCATATCAATTTTTAAGAACTTTTAAGTGTTTTTAACATGAGTATTCAAATGTATGGGGTTATTTATTGTCTTATCTTATAAGATACATGCATGACCACTGAAATCCAGTCCAGAGATTATCTAATGCACAAAATAATGTGGGATTGTGAGTAACGATATCCCATTTATAAGGAGTGAGGATCCGCTCACTCAGTTGGCCACTGAGGAAGGGGCGTTAGACCCTAAAAGCCGTCTGGCATTACAGAGTGAGCGTGGGAATATCACAAACAAAGAAAAAGGAAGCCTGGAACCAAAGGAAATAAGAAATAAAGCAAGAAAACCTGCTTGAATCCAAAAGCTGGAAGAGCAGTCGCCAAACAGTGACGTCATCAAAGCGTCTACCCGGTCCCCCGGACAACTAGGTCACGTGGGACGCCACGTACGGCCAGCACATCACGTAGGAGTGCACGGCCTCCTGGATACAACGCTGCGGAGAGCAGTGAAGAGGGGTAAGATCGCGCTCATTCGTGAGCATTACAGAACCTGTGAAGCAATTATAAGTTAATCAATTGCACTGTGAAGTGAATACTTCGGATTCAGCTGACATTCGGTACCAGTTGTGTTTCTTGCACGCTACGGAATCCAGTGCAGCACTAACATTGTGCATTATGGTTTTTCGGCCATACTATCAGCATCCACGTGTATTTATAGGACATTGCGGGCACGCTGTTGTATATATAGAACTTTGGGACTTCAATACACCCACAGGAATTCCTCCCTATCATAGTTTCACACTATCTGTTACTATTTGCATAGGTATATGTGTATTTACATGTATGTTTTTATATATATTTTTTAGGGGTATGTTTTTAGATTAATTAAGTCCATTATTCTTCACCACCACTGTGTTTCCCTTCTGAGTGTGCCCCTTCATATTGCTTACACCTCCTTTTGTGCCTGAAAAATGCAGAAACCAAAAATAGGTACATTGCATTTTGCAGTACAAAAGCAAAATGCAAGTTCTTAACTTTATTCACACTTGAGGCAATTGCACAAAACAGCACGTAACTTTGCAGTCTTGGTGTTAATTCATACACAATGGAAAGTTCATATTACATAAGTCACCTTGCTGGCAGTTCTGCCTCCAGTAGTCCACAGCAGGCTTTAGGGTGCCTGTTTCCCCAGCGTGTGACTCTCGGCCCTTCAGCATGGCACAAAGCCTCAGATCCCCAAAAACAGAGACACTCTTTGCTGAGCCCAGCTGTCTATTTAAGGACAGCCAGGTGCTGCCAAAACCCGGACCGGCAATTAAATTCCAGTCTGGTATTTGACCTCACCTGATTGGAAAACCAGCCCAGCTTTACATGCTGGGAGGAAAATACCTGCCTTGCCAGACACAACCCCTCACTGCGTCACAGGGGATAAATGAATGCATATGGATTCATACAGCTAGCAGTGAGCTGAGTGGGAGCAGTATGAATTTATGTGCAGTAAGTGCTTCCTATTGACCAAAGGTATGACTGTGGGAGAGAGAACAAGGGATTTGGAGCGCTGTATACATTTTTTTTAGCTTTTACCCCTAAAATGATATATTATAAAATTAATTATAAATGAACTTTGGACGGAACCCATTTGTGCATACAGCTGTGTTCATCCTTTCCTTGAACTAAGTTAGGGACTAAAATTTATCAAGAAACAAATTCCACATAATACAGTGACATGCCAGTGATACTGCTGCAATCACAACCATTGGGTAGCCACACATACTGTAGACACATATAGCATAGACATCTCCTGACAGAGCATTTTTTGCAATTTAAAGGTAATTTTATTTAGTGATTTTCACCATAAGAGGTTCATGATCCAGTTTATAAGAAATTAAATGTTATCCATGTATGAGCCGAAGGTTTCGTTCCATAGGGACCTTCTTCAGCGGTTTGGAGTTTCTGTGGCCAGAGATAAAGGGATATCTGAAAACCTCTTCATTCAACCAGGACAGAATTTGCACTCCTCAGGAGCTGCTAAAGAAATGTTCCAGAAATGCCTCTAGTATTCATGGCGCAATTAACCCATTCATGACCATGTAAAATATAACACAAAACTAATGAGATCTTAATAATCATGAATACATATATTATAAATATTTAATTAAATATAAATCAATGAACTAAGGAGATAAGAAGACAGAAGCACAATAATCCCATGTGCCTCCATATTTGCCAAATGGCAACAGAAGGCTTCAATACTTCTATAAAATTAACAAATTGATTTAAAAAGGCTGTCTTGTTCAACTGTATCAAAATTGAATTTTTTCCCCATTTTCTTCCATTTTCAAAGCTTTATCGAAGCTGTAAATTGAAGAGTTAACAGGTCAGTCTCGTAAGGATATCGCAGTGGCTTCATTCACGATCTGCTGTCTTTTTCATAGCGTGCTACCAAGAGAGAGGAAACGCAAGCCCCTGAGAGGCCTCCAGAAGCAAGCCACATGTTCATATATGATCCATCTGTCAGACCTGTACAACATCTTTGCAGTTTGATTATATTCTCCCAGTTCTATATAATGCCGGTTGGACAAAGGATCAAGGAAACAGTGTCCGTCTGCAAATTAAAAAGCAAGATGAGTGATTAGAGTAGTGTAGCTATTAAGATAATGGAAGAATTACTCAATGTGATATAATTTTCTATATTTTTGTGTTTACAAAGTATCATCAATATACATTGACATCAGATTACTGGGAGTTATAAGAAGTGAAATTATTTAGCAACTCCCATAGTGTCTAGCTGTAAATGTGTGAGAATTGTGTGCAGGGGTCAAATAGGAACCTAAAGTGGACTCCAAAAAAAAATGAAAAAATCTTAAAGTAGCTTTATATTGATGTAAACCTGCCATAGAAATGGGCAGTAGCGAACCTGAAATAGTGTAAAAAACTAAAAAACTAAAAAAATAATACCTGATCCATTTGTTCCAGAAGGGCCGCACACTCTGCCATACTGCTTGAAGATCTCAGCCGAAATCCGCCTTCGTGATAACGTCATCTCAAACCACACGAGATTTTGTGCCAGACCTTTCAGGAAGATGGCAGCAACTGGTCCATCGCGAGCAAATTGATCAAATAAGTATTTATTTATTTTAATTTTACACTCTTTTACATATATCAGATGCTGTGATCATGTATGAATGCAGCATCTGAGGGGTACAATGATGGGGAGTAGCACAATTGCTGCTCCCTCTCACTACACCCACTACTTGGGTAAATGCGCTTTGTAAAATTCGGCAAAGCAGCCGAATCAGATTTTACCAAACTTTGTTCATATTTAGTAGCAATAGTAGTAGTAGTTTGTAGTATTGGTAGCAGCAGTAGTAGTAGAAGTAGTAGTAATAGTAGTAGTAGTAACAATAGTAGTAATAGTAGACCCAGTAGTAGTAGTAGCTATAGTAGCAGTAATAGTAATAGTAGTAGTAACAGTATTAGTAAAAGTAGTAGTAAAAGTAGTAGTAGTAGTACTTCCAGTAACAATAGTAGTAATATTACTAGTAGTAACTATAGTAGTAATAGTAGCAGTAGTAGTAGTAGTAGTTAGAAATGAGCGATTCAGCAACTTTGTCGAAGTTAGCCAAGATATTAGATTTGTTCTGAATTAATTAGTCACGAATCGCTATAAACCAGCTATACCCAGGCTTAGGGTATGGCCACATGGAGCAGCCGTGCTGCCTTTCATTTAATAATAAAGACCACACTGTATTGTTAAAGAGGACCTTTCACAAGATTAATAAATCTAAACTAAGTATACAGACATGGAGAGCGGCGCCCAGGGATCTCCCTGCACTTACTATTATCCCTGGGGCGCTGCTCCGTTCTCCCGGTATAGCCTCCGGTATCTTCACATGTTAGGCTCCACCCAGTGGAACCTGCCGGCGTCTCTTTCTCCCATGCTGTAGCGCTGGCTAATCCCAGCGCTCAGCTCATAGCCTGAGAGAAAAAAAAACCTCTCAGGCTATGAGCTGAGCGCTGCGATTGGCCATCGCTACAGCATGGGAGAAAGAGACGCTGGCAGGTTCCACTGGGTGGAGCCTAACATGTGAAGATACCGGAGGCTATACCGGGGCGAACGGAGCGGCGCCCAGGGATAATAGTAAGTGCAGAGAGATCCCTGGGCGCCACTCTCCATGTCTGTATACTTAGTTTAGATTTTTTAATCTAGTGAAAGGTCCTCTTTAATGGCATCTTTAAACAGGGGCTGTTGCTGGTATAGGCTTTGGCTGGTTAGGTGGGGGGACAATATGCATATTATTGCTGTTCTTGCCTGCAATCTCCTGCAAGTTATTTGACAGTAAACACTGAATATTAATCAGCTCTGGCATACCCACTTCTCCAACCTCGGCTTTCTTCTGCCCTACAGGTGGGAACTCTTCTTCTGCCATCTGCTTTTCCTCTTTTTCCACATCATCTAATATCGATGAGAATATGTAACATAGTAACATAGTATATAAGGCCAAAAAAAGGCATTTGTCCATCCAGTTCGGCCTGTTATCCAGCAAGTTGATCCAGAAGAAGGCAAAAAAAAAAAACTGTGAGGTAGAAGCCAATTTTCCCCATTTAAGGGGAAAAAAAATTCCTTCCCGTCTCCATTCAGGCAATCAGATAACTCCCTGGAACAACTACCCTCTCTAGTAGCTATAGCCTGTAATATTATTACACTCCAGAAATTTATCCAAGCCCCTCTTGAATTCCTTTATTGTACTCACCATCACCACCTCCTCAGGCAGAGAGTTCCATAGTCTCACTGCTCTTACCGTAAAGAATCCTCTTCTATGTTTGTGTACAAACCTTCTTTCCTCCAGACGCAGAGGATGTCCCCTCGTCACAGTCACAGTCCTGGGGATAAATAGATGATGGGAGAGATCTCTGTACTGACTCTTGATATATTTATACATAGTAATTAAATCTCCCCTCAGTCGTCTTTTTTCTAAACTGAATAACTCTAATTTTGAAAATCTTTCAGGGTACTGTAGTTCCCTCATTCCCGTAATTACTTTAGTTGCCCTCCTCTAGACCCTCTTCAGCTCTGCTATGTCTGCCTTGTTTACAGGAGCCCAGAACTGTACACAGTACTCCATGTGTGGTCTGACCAGTGATTTGTAAAGCTGTAGGACTATGTTCTCATCACGGGTATCTATGCCCTTTTTGATGCAACCCATTATCTTATTGGCCTTGGCAGCAGCTGCCTGACACTGGTTTTTACAGCTTAGTTTGCTGTTTATTAAAATTCCTAGGTCCTTTTCCATGTCAGTGTTACCGAGTGTTTTACCATTTAGTATGTACGGGTGACTTGTATTATTGCTACCCATGTGCATAACCTTACATTTGTCAGTGTTAAACCTCATCTGCCACTTCTCTGCCCAAGCCTTTAATCTATCCAGATCCCTCTGTAGTAGTATACTGTCCTCTTCAGTGTCAATTACTTTACACAGTTTAGTGTCATCTGCAAAAATGTATATTTTACTGTGCAAGCCTTCTACAAGATCATTACTAAATATTTTGAAGGAGATAGGGCCCAGTACTGACCCCTGAGGTTCTCCGCTAGTGACAGTGACGCAATCTGAGTGAGTACCATTAATAACCACTAGTGATGAGGGGCAGGGTTCATATTCAAATTTGCGATATTTCACGAATATTCGCAAATTCGAATATTTGTTATATTCTACGATTTTTTTTACTCAAAAAATCGGCAAGGTAATGATCGTGTAATATGCAAATTTTCGTATTAGAATTTTCGATATTAGCTAAATTGCTCTATATTTGTTTTTTCGAATATTCGTAATATTGCTATAACTTTGCTTTTTAGAATATTCGTAATATTCTAAAACAAGAATATATAGCAATATAGCGTATATTCGAAAAAAAAAGAATATAGAGCAAAATTCGCAAACAACACTACTCCTAAAGTATATTGCAGCCTTCTTATTGGCCCACAAGCTAGAAGCAGGGAGGGATCATGTGTACTGATTAAAAAAATAAAAAATAAAAAAAATAAAAAAATTCGAAATTACTAATATATATCACTATATTCAAGATATTCGCAAATTTTCGAAGTACCTATATTCGCGATAAAAATTTGAAATTCAAATATTCGTGATCAACACTAATAACCACCCTCAGATCCCAGAAACTTACCGGCCTATAGTTTCTGGGCTCTGTTTTTGGACCCTTTTTGAATATTTGCACATTTGCTATGTGCCAATCCTGTGGAACACTCCCTGTCAGTATAGAGTCCTAAAATATCAGAAATAAGGGTCTGGCTATGACATTACTTAATTCTCTTAGGATACAGGGGTGTATGCCATCCGGTCCTGGTGATTTGTCTACTTTAATCTTTTTAAGACGCCACTGTACTTCTTCCTGGGTCAGACAGGGCACTTTTAATGAGGAATTTACTTTTACATTCTGCATTTCATCTGACAGTTTATTTTCTTCAGTGAATACAGTGAAGAAAAAAATATTTAATAGCTTTCCTTTCCCCTTATCACTCTGTGCAATTCCCCCCTCATCACTCTGTAAAGGGCCGACACCTTCAGATTTATACTTTTTACGATTTATATAATTGAAGAAAATTTTAGGGTTAGTTTTGCTCTCTTTGGCAATTAATCTCTTGGTCTCTAGTTTGGCCACTTTTATTTGTTTTTTACATTTTCTATTTTTTTCCTTATAGTTTTTCAGTGCTTCCTCACTACCCTCCTGTTTCAGTGATTTAAATGCTTTCTTTTTGTCATTTATTGCCTTCTTTACAGTTCTATTTATCCACACTAGTTTCTTTTTGTTCCTTAACCTTTTATTCCCATAAGGTTTGCACCTCTCACAATTAGATTTTAGGATGCTTTTAAAAATATCCCATTTTGTGGCTGTATTTTTATTTTTGAGGACTTTGTCCCAGTTAATTAGGCCTATGGCCTCTCTTAGTTGGCTAAATTTAGCTTTTTTGAAGTTTGGTATTTTTGTTCCTCCCTGAAGAAACACTCTTTTGAATGATAATTGGAAGGTTATTACTTTATGGTCACTATTTCCTAGGTGTCCCCCAACCTGCATATCTGTTGTACTGTCAGGTCATCAGGAACAGCTACTCCTGTCTCTGCATCTTGCTAACTTTTCTAGGACATGGAGTCTTTGAAGGATGATTTGGAAGTAGTAAAGCCAGCAAAAGATGAGGATGGTCATCATTAAGACCTGGCCCCCCTAAAGGGTGTAGACTGGATGGTATAGGTTGGCTTGTTGGTAGTGGAAAAATGAAGGCTTCCATCTTATTGGTATTGAATTACATTTACGGCTGATGTAGAAATAAGTAAATGTAGGAATAAATAAATAATAAAACTGATGCAGAATAAGTCCCCCTGCACTCTCTCTGCAGTCTCCCTGCACTCTCCTTCTTTGATATTCTTCTATTAATCGCCCTCAGCAACATTGTCCCTAGCACATGAGCATTTCCCATGTCTCTCCCTATGCCCAGCTCACAGGACAATGTCAGAAACAGTGCAGGATGAAGGCTTTATAGGGCTGTGAGGAAATTCGGATTAATTGCAAATCAAAGTTTTCCTAAACTTTAGACCGAATTCCACTTCAAATGCTTCACTTCATTCAACACAAGTAGTAGTAATAATAATAATAATAATAATAATATTAGTATTATTACTTGCAGTAGTAGTAATAGTAGCAGCAGTAGTAGAAATAGGAGTAGTAGTAGCAATAGTAGTTTAAACTGTTGTTGCTAAGCAGGAGTCTTGACCAATCAAAGCCAGCCTCACACACAGCAGGAGTTTTAACCAACCACAGCCAGCCTCACACACAGCCTGTGTGGAAAATCCCCTAACAGGAGCTGCTAGAATCATTACACCAAAGGAGAGAAGCTGAACAGACATTCACTCCACTAAGAACTGTGTTTTATGGAAGCAGAGAGGTCAAAATAGGTATTTAAAACAGTTATATAATGTTCCTACTGTTAATATAGTGACTACACCTATCGGATATAGCTATATAATGCTAAAGTGCCATGCACAATACTGTTCTATGAACCTCACTAATTAAATGTGCACAACAAAAAAATGATATGAAAAGAATTAACTCCTTTATTAATTCATATAATAACATAAACATTAGCAGTTAAAATACACAGGACAAAAATAAGACCCAATGCCTAGAAAAACAATAAAATAAAACTGCTATCTTCATACAGAATGCTTAAGCAGATACTTATACCACCATATATACGACGTCACAGAAATAATATATAACAAACATCAGCAGCATGATATATAAAGTGCTAAGTGCAACTCCAAGATATGGAGACAAAAGGATGAAAGCAAGTTTGTAAAGTGTACTAACCAGGCAGAATCCTAGACACCCCGACGCACGTTTCGCGAAAGCTTCCTCAGGGGATCCTTAGTAGCTTAGTTTTCATCCTGTGGTATTCTGGATAGTCATTCAGTACCTCCAGTCCTTGAACATGTGGGATGACATTGCTGCATGCTTGTAGGAAGTCACCATACTTTTGGAGTTTGAAGTGTTCTTTAGAACCTATTTTAGGCCAGTTATTCAGTTTCTCTGTAAAGGCTCTTTGTACTAAGAAAGGAGGACCATATCTTGCATTCAATTTTTCACAAGCTTGCATGTAGGCTTCTTCGTCTTTTCTATAGAAGTTACTTTCAAGAACTTCCTTGGCTTCTCCACCCAGGGCCGGCTCCAGGTTCATGTGGGCCCTTGGGCGATAAATCCCAGTGGGCCCCCATGAGGCATTTTTTTACATTGACATGTCCCCCTGTGGCTCCTACACGGTATAATGACCCCCAGTGGCCCCTATACAGTATAATGACTACTAGTGGCCCTTCACACAGTATAATGAACCCCCAATTCCCCCCCACTGTATAATGACCACCTGTGGCCCTGCATTCAGAATAATAACCCCCAGTCGCCCCCATTTAGAATAATGACCCCCAGTAGCCCCCACACTGGGGGAATACTGTATGGAGGGGGCTCTGGGGGTATTTATACTGAATGGAGGGTCATTGGTGATCATTACTAAATGGGGGACACTGGGGGTCATTATACTATGTAAAGGGCCCTCACAGTATAATGACCCCACAGTGGCCCTCCATTCAGAATAATGACCCCCAGTCGCCCCCACACTGGGGGTTATACTGTATGGAGGGGGCACGAGGGGTTATTATATTTAATGGGGGCTCTGGTGGTCATTATGCTAAATGGAGGGTCAATGGGGATCATTATACTAAATGGGGGGCACTGGGAGTCATTATACTGTGTAAGGGACCCTCACAGTGTGATGAATGACCCCCCAGTGGCCCCCTCACATACCTATCATTGCAGGGGAGCTGGTGGTCCTGTCATTCACTAACCGCAGCTCCCAGCTCCCCACATGAACCTGGAGCCGGCCCTGAATGACCCCCAGTAGCCCCCACACGGGGGGAATACTGTATGGAGGGGGCTCTGGGGGTCATTATACTGAATGGAGGGTCATTGGTGATCATTATACTAAATGGGGGGCACTGGGAGTCATTATACTGTGTAAGGGACCCTCACAGTGTGATGAATGACCCCCCAGTGGCCCCCTCACATACCTATCATTGCTGGAGCGCAGGGGAGCCGGCGGTCCTGTCATTCACTAACCGCAGCTCCCAGCTCCCCACATGAACCTGGAGCCGGCCCTGAATGACCCCCAGTAGCCCCCACACGGGGGGAATACTGTATGGAGGGGGCTCTGGGGGTCATTATACTGAATGGAGGGTCATTGGTGATCATTATACTAAATGGGGGGCACTGGGAGTCATTATACTGTGTAAGGGACCCTCACAGTGTGATGAATGACCCCCCAGTGGCCCCCTCACATACCTATCATTGCAGGGGAGCTGGTGGTCCTGTCATTCACTAACCGCAGCTCCCTGCGCTCCTTCTCTCCTCCGGCCCGCTGCAGCAGTGAGCCAGGCCTGGAGGAGAGAAGGAGATGTGCAGTGATGGAGCTAGAACTGACTGGGCCCCACAGCGAAATTTAGTACGCCCCCCTCCCCCCCAATGTGTGTTCACATTACGTTTTTCCTATCGGTTTGATGTATACACATGTGCAGCACTCCACGTTTTTGTATCCTGCAGAGTCAAGTAAAAAATGCATACGTTAACGTATATGTTTTTTTACCATGGAACTGTATGGTGAACGGACGCCACTGTACGGCATCAGTCTGAGGCATCTGTTAACGCATACATTTTCACTATGCATTAAATGGATGGCAAAAATGTGATGTGAGCCCAGCCCTAGTGTCAGAATAAGCCCCAGTACACAGCGGAGCAGCATGGAGGAGAGGGGAGGCCGCCATGTACTGACAGAGCGCTAACTGGTCCTGGTGGTCAGGGATGAGGACTGTGCTTCCCAAGGATCATTTTCTACTGGAAAATACAGGGCACAGTATAATACACTAGAATCTATATACTATAAAGATATTAGCCCCACCCCCCGAATAATCATACGATTAGGGGGTCATTTATTATATAGAAATACGTCTATATTAGGCGTATTTCTGACACAGATGTGGCGCAAAGGTCCTTAACACCGCAATCTGTATCTTTTCCCGCTCATGCCAGGTCTAAAAAAAGTGGTGTGGGCAGAAAGGGATACAGTTATGGCCATCCAGTTATTGGATACCACCACCATATAGTGATAACACCGCCATATAGTGATAACACCGCCATACAAGGATAAAACCACCATACAGTGACCGGATAAAAGGGTATAAGAGGGCATAGTACAGGGAATGACTATGGGCACTGCACAGAGTGTGGTAAGAGGGCACAATGCAGGGTATAAAGGGGCACAGTACGGGGTGGGGGGCACAGTCACATGACCCTGTGATGTCAGAAGGTCCTTATGGTGAATGCGGTTCAGATGCCACCATAATGAGAGGCAGAGGAGTGAGACAGGGGCCCGGGGCCCTGGATGGACAGGAGGGGTGGACACAGCAAGTAGGTTGAAGGGGCTCTGAGGGGGATTCATACAAGTAGTGGCAGGAGATCTGTGCAGGGCAGCAATAGGAGATAGGAGGGTGGGACAGGAGCCCTGGATACATGAGGGAGGAAAGGAGACAGCAGGGACTCCATGAGGATGAGATAGGACAGGATATGGGGGGGGGGGGGGGGCAGGTGTCATGGAGGCAAACAGCTTAATAAAACAGTAACACAACTAAATAGAATGAAGCAGCAGTGTCCCCCCCCTTTCCTTCTGTCCCACAGAGAAGAGACAGTCACAGTGCAGACTCACTCACAGACTGTCTCCACACTTCTCTGCTCCAGCTCCAGCCCTGCGGTCTCTCTCGGTCTCTCTCCTCAGGCAGCGTGTGTCCTGTGTAGAGGGGGCGTGTCCTGAGTCTCTGCAGCTCAGAGGGCCCACCAGAGGGGTACTGCGTATGTGAAAGGACAGCAGTGAGAGCTCCCATCTGTATTGATGGAAGTGCTCATAGCAGCTCAGTGGGCCCCCCCAGGAGCATTGGGCCCCGGCACTTGCCCGGGGATGCCGGGTTATGACGCCGGCCCTGTCTCCACCAACATATCACTGAAGGTAGAATAACTTGTCAACTGGACTGAAGCAATGATGCTCAATGATCATCTCAAAACTTGCCTTCCACTCCTGAAAATACAGTAGGTTTCGGAACGGGAAGTCTAGCTAGGACTGTTCTCTGTGGTCTTGCTGGGACAATGATTGTAACATTCTGCTTAGCATTGCCATGACATCTAGGAATTGAATCATCCGGTTCTATTTTCTCACTTAGTTCTGAATTAGGTGAGTCCCTTTCTTCATCTTTCCGGTAGAGATAGAGGGTAAATTCAAACACCTTTTTCCTAACACTGGACTAGGCCTCTCTTTGTTTTTCTGAGCAGGGATGGAAGGATAATAACTTATTTCTTCACTACATGCTGGAGATTTCCTTTCATTCTCTTGAGCGTATGAAGGAAAATAGGAGTCTATTTCTTCACTTAGTACAGATTTGAACCTATGACTACTCTGACTCATATCCTCTTCATGTACTCTGAGTCTGGCTTCTATGATCTTAACTACTTTCTGCCTTTCCAGACTTTTCATCTGTTGGCACTGTGCTTCCCTTTCAGCTTCTATTTAACCACCTCAGCCCCCAGTGCTTAAACACCCTGAAAGACCAGGCCACTTTTTACACTTCTGACCTACACTACTTTCACCGTTTATTGCTCGGTCATGCAACTTACCACCCAAATGAATTTTACCTCCTTTTCTTCTCACTAATAGAGCTTTCATTTGGTGGTATTTTATTGCTGCTGACATTTTTACTTTTTTTGTTATTAATCGAAATTTAACGATTTTTTTGCAAAAAAATGACATTTTTCACTTTCAGTTGTAAAATTTTGCAAAAAAAAACGAGATCCATATATAAATTTTGCTCTAAATTTATTGTTCTACATGTCTTTGATAAAAAAAAAATGTTTGGGTAAAAAAAAAATGGTTTGGGTAAAAGTTATAGCGTTTACAAACTATGGTACAAAAATGTGAATTTCCGCTTTTTGAAGCAGATCTGACTTTCTGAGCACCTGTCATGTTTCCTGAGGTTCTACAATGGCCTGACAGTACAAACACCACACAAAAGACCCCATTTCGGAAAGTACACACCCTAAGGTATTCGCTGATGGGCATAGTGAGTTCATAGAACTTTTTATTTTTTGTCACAAGTTAGTGGAAAATGATGATTTTTTCTTTTTTTTTTCTTTTCTTACAAAGTCTCATATTCCACTAACTTGTGACAAAAAATAAAAACTTCTATGAACTCACTATGCCCATCACGAAATACCTAGGGGTCTCTTCTTTCCAAAATGGGGTCACTTGTGGGGTGGTTATACTGCCCTGGCATTCTAGGGGCCCAAATGTGTGGTAAGGAGTTTGAAATCAAATTCTGTAAAAAATGACCTGTGAAATCCGAAAGGTGCTCTTTGGAATATGGGCCCCTTTGCCCACCTAGGCTGCAAAAAAGTGTCACACATCTGGTATCTCCGTACTCAGGAGAAGGTGGGGAATGTGTTTTGGGGTGTCATTTTATATATACCCATGCTGGGTGAGAGAAATATCTTGGTCAAATGCCAACTTTGTATAAAAAAATGGTAAAAGTTGTCTTTTGCCAAGATATTTCTCTCACCCAGCATGGGTATATGTAAAATGACACCCCAAAACACATTCCCCAACTTCTCCTGAGTACGGAGATACCAGATGTGTGACACTTTTTTGCAGCCTAGGTGGGCAAAGGGGCCCATATTCCAAAGAGCACCTTTCGGATTTCACAGGTCATTTTTTACAGAATTTGATTTTAAACTCCTTACCACACATTTGGGCCCCTAGAATGCCAGGGCAGTATAACTACCCCACAAGTGACCCCATTTTGGAAAGAAGACACCCCAAGGTATTCCGTGAGGGGCATGGCAAGTTCCTAGAATTTTTTATTTTTTGTCACAAGTTAGTGGAAAATGATGATTTTTTTTTTATTTTTTTTTCATACAAAGTCTCATATTCCACTAACTTGTGACAAAAAATAAAAACTTCCATGAACTCACTATGCCCATCAGCGAATACCTTGGGGTCTCTTCTTTCCAAAATGGGGTCACTTGTGGGGTAGTTATACTGCCCTGGCATTCTAGGGGCCCAAATGTGTGGTAAGGAGTTTGAAATCAAATTCTCTAAAAAATGACCTGTGAAATCCGAAAGGTGCTCTTTGGAATATGGGCCCCTTTGCCCACCTAGGCTGCAAAAAAGTGTCACACATCTGGTATCTCCGTACTCAGGAGAAGTTGAGGAATGTGTTTTGGGGTGTCTTTTTACATATACCCATGCTGGGTGAGATAAATATCTTGGTCAAATGCCAACTTTGTATAAAAAAATGGGAAAAGTTGTCTTTTGCCAAGATATTTCTCTCACCCAGCATGGGTATATGTAAAATGACACCCCAAAACACATTCCCCAACTTCTCCTGAGTACGGAGATACCAGATGTGTGACACTTTTTTGCAGCCTAGGTGGGCAAAGGGGCCCATATTCCAAAGAGCACCTTTCGGATTTCACAGGTCATTTTTTACAGAATTTGATTTCAAACTCCTTACCACACATTTGGGCCCCTAGAATGCCAGGGCAGTATAACTACCCCACAAGTGACCCCATTTTGGAAAGAAGAGACCCCAAGGTATTCGCTGATGGGCATAGTGAGTTTATGGAAGTTTTTATTTTTTGTCACAAGTTAGTGGAATATGAGACTTTGTATGAAAAAAAAAAAAAAAAGCAGCATTTTCCACTAACTTGTGACAAAAAATAAAAAATTCTAGGAACTCGCCATGCCCCTCACGGAATACCTTGGGGTGTCTTCTTTCCAAAATGGGGTCACTTGTGGGGTAGTTATACTGCCCTGGCATTTTCCAGGGGCCCTAATGTGTGGTAAGTAGGTAAATGACCTGTGAAATCCTAAAGGTGCTCTTTGGAATATGGGCCCCTTTGCCCACCTAGGCTGCAAAAAAGTGTCACACATGTGGTATCGCCGTATTCAGGAGAAGTTGGGGAATGTGTTTTGGGGTGTCATTTTACATATACCCTTGCTGGGTGAGAGAAATATCTTGACAAAAGACAACTTTTCCCATTTTTTTATACAAAGTTGGCATTTGACCAAGATATTTCTCTCACCCAGCATGGGTATATGTAAAATGACACCCCAAAACACATTCCCCAACTTCTCCTGAGTACGGCGATACCAGATGTGTGACACTTTTTTGCAGCCTAGATGCGCAAAGGTGCCCAAATTCCTTTTAGGAGGGCATTTTTAGACATTTGGATACCAGACTTCTTCTCACGCTTTGGGGCCCCTAGAATGCCAGGGCAGTATAAATACCCCACATGTGACCCCATTTTGGAAAGAAGACACCCCAAGGTATTCAATGAGGGGCATGGCGAGTTCATAGAAATTTTTTTTTTTTGGCACAAGTTAGCGGAAATTGATATTTTTAATTTTTTCTCACAAAGTCTCCCGTTCCGCTAACTTGGGACAAAAATTTCAATCTTTCATGGACTCAATATGCCCCTCACGGAATACCTGGGGGTGTCTTCTTTCCGAAATGGGGTCACATGTGGGGTATTTATACTGCCCTGGCATTCTAGGGGCCCTAAAGCGTGAGAAGAAGTCTGGAATATAAATGTCTAAAAATTTTTACGCATTTGGATTCCGTGAGGGGTATGGTGAGTTCATGTGAGATTTTATTTTTTGACACAAGTTAGTGGAATATGAGACTTTGTAAGAAAAAAAAAAAAAAATTCCGCTAACTTGGGCCCAAAAAATGTCTGAATGGAGCCTTACAGAGGGGTGATCAATGACAGGGGGGGTGATCAATGACAGGGGGGTGATCAATGACAGGGGGGTGATCAATGACAGGGGGGTGATCAATGACAGGGGGGTGATCAGGGAGTCTATATGGGGTGATAACCACAGTCATTGATCATGCCCCTGTAAGGCTTCATTCAGACGTCCGGATGCGTTTTGCGGATCCGATCCATCTATCAGTGCATCCGTAAAAATCATGCGGACATCTGAATGGAGCTTTACAGGGGGGTAATCAATGACAGGGGGGTGATCAGGGAGTCTATATGGGGTGATAACCACAGTCATTGATCACGCCCGTGTAAGGCTTCATTTAGACGTCCGGATGCGTTTTGCGGATCCGATCCATCTATCAGTGGATCCGTAAAAATCATGCGGACGTCTGAATGGAGCTTTACAGAGGGGTAATCAATGACAGGGGGCTGATCAGGGAGTCTATATGGGGTGATCACCACAGTCATTGATCACGCCCCTGTAAGGCTTCATTCAGACGTCCGGATGCGTTTTGCGGATCCGATCCATCTATCAGTGGATCCGTAAAAATCATGCGGACGTCTGAATGGAGCTTTACAGGGGGTTGATCAATGACAGGGGTGTAATCAATGACAGGGGGGTGATCAGGGAGTCTATATGGGGTGATAACCACAGTCATTGATCATGCCCCTGTAAGGCTTCATTCAGACGTCCGGATGCGTTTTGCGGATCCGATCCATCTATCAGTGGATCCGTAAAAATCATGCGGACGTCTGAATGGAGCTTTACAGGGGGGTGATCAATGACAGGGGGGTAATCAATGACAGGGGGGTGATCAGGGAGTCTATATGGGGTGATCACCACAGTCATTGATCACGCCCCTGTAAGGCTTCATTCAGACGTCCGGATGCGTTTTGCGGATCCGATCCATCTATCAGTGGATCCGTAAAAATCATGCGGACGTCTGAATGGAGCTTTACAGGGGGGTAATCAATGACAGGGGGGTGATCAGGGAGTCTATATGGGGTGATCACCACAGTCATTGATCACGCCCCTGTAAGGCTTCATTCAGACATCCGGATGCGTTTTGCGGATCCGATCCATCTATCAGTGGATCCGTAAAAATCATGCGGACGTCTGAATGGAGCTTTACAGGGCGTTGATCAATGACAGGGGTGTAATCAATGACAGGGGGGTGATCAGGGAGTCTATATGGGGTGATAACCACAGTCATTGATCACGCCCCTGTAAGGCTTCATTCAGACGTCCGGATGCATTTTGCGGATCCGATCCATCTATCAGTGGATCCGTAAAAATCATGCGGACGTCTGAATGGAGCTTTACAGGGGGGTGATCAATGACAGGGGGGTAATCAATGACAGGGGGATGATCAGGGAGTCTATATGGGGTGATCACCACAGTCATTGATCACGCCCCTGTAAGGCTTCATTCAGACGTCCGGATGCGTTTTGCGGATCCGATCCATCTATCAGTGGATCCGTAAAAATCATGCGGACGTCTGAATGGAGCTTTACAGGGGGGTAATCAATGACAGGGGGGTGATCAGGGAGTCTATATGGGGTGATCACCACAGTCATTGATCACGCCCCTGTAAGGCTTCATTCAGACGTCCGGATGCGTTTTGCGGATCCGATCCATCTATCAGTGTATCCGTAAAAATCATGCGGACATCTGAATGGAGCTTTACAGGGGGTTTATCAATGACAGGGGTGTAATCAATGACAGGGGGGTGATCAGGGAGTCTATATGGGGTGATAACCACAGTCATTGATCATGCCCCTGTAAGGCTTCATTCAGACGTCCGTATGCATTTTGCGGATCCGATCCATCTATCAGTGCATCCGTAAAAATCATGCGGACATCTGAATGGAGCTTTACAGGGGGGTGATCAATGACAGGGGGGTGATCAGGGAGTCTATATGGGGTGATCACCACAGTCATTGATCATGCCCCTGTAAGGCTTCATTCAGACGTCCGGATGCGTTTTGCGGATCCGATCCATCTATCAGTGCATCCGTAAAAATCATGCGGACATCTGAATGGAGCTTTACAGGGGGTTGATCAATGACAGGGGTGTAATCAATGACAGGGGGGTGATCAGGGAGTCTATATGGGGTGATAACCACAGTCATTGATCATGCCCCTGTAAGGCTTCATTCAGACGTCCGGATGCGTTTTGCGGATCCGATCCATCTATCAGTGGATCCGTAAAAATCATGCGGACGCCTGAATGGAGCTTTACAGGGGGGTGATCAATGACAGGGGGGTGATCAATGACAGGGGGGTAATCAATGACAGGGGGGTGATCAGGGAGTCTATATGGGGTGATCAGGGGCTAATAATGGGTTAATAAGTGACGGGGGGGGGGGGTGTAGTGTAGTGTAGTGGTGCTTGGTGCTACTTTACTGAGCTACCTGTGTCCTCTGGTGGTCGATCCAAACAAAGGGGACCACCACAGGACCAGGTAGCAGGTATATTAGACGCTGTTATCAAAACAGCGTCTAATATACCTGTTAGGGGTTAAAAAAAAACACATCTCCAGCCTGCCAGCGAACGATCGCCGCTGGCAGGCTGGAGATCAACTCTCTTACCTTCCGTTCCTGTGAGCGCACGCGCCTGTGTGCGCGCGTTCACAGGAAATCTCGCGTCTCGCGAGAGGACGCGCCGGCGCGTCCAGGAGGAATGAATCAACCACCTCCAGGACGCGTCTGTGCGTACAGCGGTCCGGAGGTGGTTAATGGCGCTGTGCTATCTTTTCAGCTTCCTTTCCAGCCATCAGTTGGCGCTGCGCCTCGATGGCAGCTTCCATTTCAATTTCTGCTCTCTTCACAGCAAGTTGTTCAGCTAATTTCTTTCTTTTGGCTGAAGTATTTGAGGATAGAGATGGCCTTGCAATGGAGATTGCAAATTCGAATAGTACATCTGGTATGTCACTGTCCATGTTGTGGGACTATTTGTGCACTTCTGGTAATTATTTCTTGGCTGTAAATATGAGCTGAAGGTTTTTCAGGTTCGCCTGCCATTAAAATTAATGGGACCCGCCGCGAACTTGCGGTTCACGAACATTTGATAGCGTTTGCGCGATCGCGTTCGCAAACCGTCCCGGCAGATGTTCGTCCATCACTATTTGAGGACTCTGATACGTGGGTGGCACTTTTGCTAACGAAGGAAGTCACGCTTGAGATTGTGGTACCACCTAAGGACCTAGCATATTCTCTCATAAAAAGCTCATTCATTCTACTTCTTGCTTTAACTTCATCATAGTTTTCTGCAGATGATAGTTCTCTCATGAGCTTTACCAAATCTTTAGTGACCACAGTACATGTGTTCATGTTCCTGACAATATCCTGGGAAGGTGTCGTAGTTGACCGCAGGTTGACATATGCTGCCATAAGCTCTGATTCAGATACTTTTACCATCTGTACCATGTCACTCAAGTTCCTTTTTAAACTTTCTTGCTTTAGCTTTCTACGAGTGTCTTTAATGTATGATTTCCACCTATCATACATCTGGGAGAACTTTTTCTCTTTCAGTGATGCTTCTTGCTCCAAAATTTCCAGCATTTTTGGGGTCGGTTTTCTAGCACGTGATGAACGTCTTAGTTCAATTGTTTGGGCTAGATTTGTTTGAGGAAAGACTAGTACTGCATTAGACTCTTCTAAATCAGACAGGTTCTCTTGCTCTTCACCTTCTACCTTATCTATCTTTGTATCCTCTAACAGTGGCATGGTAATACTAGGCTCGGACATTTTACTTTAAATGCTATAATAATCAATAAAATTATATAAATGTTAAAAAGTATAAATCTGAAGGTGTCGGCCCTTTAAAGAGTAATGAGGGGGGAGTCGCAGAGAGCGACGAGGAGAAAGCAAAGCTGTTAAATATTTTTTTCTCCAATGTATTCACTGAGGAAAATAAACTGTCAGATGAAATGCTGAATGCTGAAATAAATTCGCCATTAAAAGTGTCCTGTCTGACCCAGGAAGAAGTACAACAGCGACTTAAAAAAATCAAAATAGACAAATCGCCAGGACCGGATGGCATACACCCCCGTATCCTAAGAGAATTAAGTAATGTCATAGCCAGACCCTTATTTCTGATATTTGCGGACTCTGTACTGACAGGGAATGTCCCACAGGATTGGCGCATGGCAAATGTGGTGCCAATATTCAAAAAGGGTTCAAAAACAGAGCCTGGAAACTATAGGCCGGTAAGTTTAACATCTGTTGTGGGTAAACTGTTTGAAGGTTTTCTGAGAGATGCTATGTTAGAGCATCTTATGGGAAATAAGCAAATAACGCCATATCAGCATGGCTTCGTGAGGGATCGGTCATGTCAAACTAATTTAATCAGTTTCTATGAGGAGGTAAGTACTAGACTTGACAGCGGCGAATCAATGGATGTCGTGTATCTGGACTTCTCCAAAGCATTTGACACTGTACCTCATAAAAGGTTAGTATATAAAATGAGAATGCTCGGACTCGGAGAAAACGTCTGTAAGTGGGTAAGTAACTGGCTCAATGATAGAAAACAGAGGGTGGTTATTAACGGTACATACTCAGATTGGGTCACTGTCACTAGTGGAGTACCTCAGGGGTCAGTATTGGGCCCTATTCTCTTCAATATATTTATTAATGATCTTGTAGAAGGCTTGCATAGTAAAATATCAATTTTCGCAGATGACACTAAACTGTGTAAAGTAATTAACACTGAAGAGGACAGTATACTACTACAGAGGGATCTGGATAGATTGGAGGCTTGGGCAGATAAGTGGCAGATGAGGTTTAACACTGAGAAATGTAAAGTTATGCACATGGGAAGGAATAATGCAAGTCACCCGTACATACTAAATGGTAAAACACTCGGTAACACTGACATGGAAAAGGATCTAGGAATTTTAATAAACAGCAAACTAAGCTGCAAAAAACAGTGTCAGGCAGCGGCTGCCAAGGCCAATAAGATAATGGGTTGCATCAAAAGGGGCATAGATGCCCGTGATGAGAACATATTCCTACTACTTTACAAATCACTGGTCAGACCACACATGGAGTACTGTGTACAGTTCTGGGCTCCTGTAAACAAGGCAGACATAGCAGAGCTGGAGAGGGTCCAGAGGAGGGCAACTAAAGTAATAACTGGAATGGGGCAACTACAGTATCCTGAAAGATTATCAAAATTAGGGTTATTCACGTTAGAAAAAAGACGACTGAGGGGAGATCTAATTACTATGTATAAATATATCAGGGGGCAGTACAGAGATCTATCCCATCATCTATTTATCCCCAGGACTGTGACTGTGACGAGGGGACATCCTCTGCGTTTGGAGGAAAGAAGGTTTGTACACAAACATAGAAAAGGGTTCTTTACGGTAAGAGCAGTGAGACTATGGAACTCTCTGCCTGAGGAGGTGGTGATGGTGAGTACAATAAAGGAATTCAAGAGGGGCCTGGATGTATTTCTGGAGTGTAATAATATTACAGGCTATAGCTACTAGAGAGGGGTCGTTGATCCAGGGAGTTATTCTGATTGCCTGATTGGAGTCGGGAAGGAATTTTTTATTCCCCTAAAGTGAGGAAAATTGGCTTCTACCTCACAGGGTTTTTTTTGCCTTCCTCTGGATCAACTTGTAGGATGACAGGCCGAACTGGATGGACAAATGTCTTTTTTCGGCCTTATGTACTATGTTACTATGTAATACAAATAATAGGATGCATTTCACTTTAAATGCAATACTGACAAAATGCAGAAATAAATGACTTTCACTTTAAATGTAAGAGAGTCAGTGTATTACAAACTGTCCTTTGTTTTACTTTAAAGTCTCTTATTTTTTAACACAAACAATTGTCTCTTTATGCCAAAGCATATATGTAATGATAAGTAATAAAAGGAAAGCTCTGACCATATTCTGAAGAGAAGGAATAAATGACAGTCTTAAAGGAGACGTGTCTTTTCTTGCTGCGATGCTCTGCAATAACTTGCGATGCTCTGTGATGACTTGCAATGCTCTGTGATGACTTGCGATGCTCTGGCTTGGATACGCTGCTGCAGGCTTTGGGCCTAGTGGCAGGAAACTAGCTGGCTGCAGTACGTAGTCTCTCAGTGGATAGCGGTGCGGGCACTCTAGCTCTGGACTTTGGCATCCCACCATGCGTCTCTTTCTCTCTCTAGGGATCGCAGGATGGTTGGCGCTCTTTCTCTGACTAAGAGTCGGTTGCAGTTTTACTAATGCACACGTTCTATGGCCTCTATGGTAGCTCTGCTGAGGTGTCTTTACTTGGTCACGCAGGGAACAGTTTCTGTGCAGCGGTATGTGCTGGCGCTCTGCTGCTCTAATGCACTCTTTACTGTGCAAGTTGAGGAGCACTATCACTTCGCCCTCTGAGGGTAATAGTTCCACTGTGGCAGGCGCAGCACTATAAAGTTCCTTTTGCACTGTGGCATTAGAAGAATTCTGATATCTCTGACTTTTTAGTCTAACCAGACTGTCTGTTACTCTGTAATTCCTCTAGTGCCGTTCTATGGAAACAGTAGGTTTAAAGAGCACACCAAATGCTTGAAATAACTTCTTTATTCACTTCAACTTTTCTTTATATAACACTGCCGCCTCTGCAGCGGATAGTCCATGTACAAAACACGTGTTGAATAAAGTATCACAAAATGACGGTATGCATAAGATGGTGGTTCAACTGTTCAATCTTGTCATTCAACATAAAATGGTGGATATTTTTCTCTCTTGAGTATCTGTACTCTCACTTTAAGTTATTTAAGCACTTTATGATCTCTCTGAGAGGTATATCTGAGGTCTAACTAATAGTTCACTTGCTGAATTTGGTTGCAATTTGCAGTATGCCGTTAGCAGTAACTATTTGCAGATTGGTTGAGCATAATCTGGTATGGTTGCATGCAATTTGGATTGCAATATGGAATTTGAATTTGTATTGTGAACTTTGTAGTTTGCACTTGGTGAAACTGTAAGTAAACACACATATAACTGGTTCAGTATACAGTTCTAATCACTATATTAACATACATATAATAACATAAACATTAGCGGTTAAAATACACAGGACAAAAATGGGACCCAATGCTTAGAAAAACAATAAAATAAAACTGCTATCCTCATACAGAATGCTTAAACAGATACTTATACCACCATATATATGACAATGCCACAGAAATATGATATAACAAACATCAGCAGCATGATATTTAAAGTGCTAAGTGCAACTCCAAGATATGGAGACAAGAGGATGAAAGCAAGTTTGTAAAGTGTACTAACCAGGCAGAATCCCAGACACCCCGACGCACATTTCGCAAAAGCTTCCTCAGGGGAACTGAAAATGCTGACCGGTTGACTCTTACTAAAACGAACAAGGACTGGATTGCCCCTGACTTCTCTACTCCACCAGAGGAAAGCGGCTGAACATAAAGGCACTTTAAATGTGGCTTTTATGGTTTATTGAATACATTGTATTCCCATGCTCCCCTTCCACAACAAAAAAGAGTATATGGTTCAATCTTCCTTTTCTCATCCTCCTCCTTCATCATATCAACACGCTTATTAGGATGCCCTCGCTCCTATTGTTTTAAAGCAGGCATGCTCAACCTGCGGCCCTCTAGCTGTTGCAAAACTAAAACTCCCTGCATGCCCGAACAGCCTACAGCTATCAGCCTACAGCAGGGCATTGTGGGAGTTGTAGTTTTACAACAGCTGGAGGGCCACAGGTTGAGCATGCCTGTTTTAGAGGGTCAGCTCAGCAGCAGGCCCTCAACCATATTTTTTTGGGATGGTGTAACGGTCACGTACACACACACACACACACACACACAGGGGGAGGATAGTGACCACTGCGCTCCACCCTCACCCCTGGCCCTGCCTACTTGCCTCGCAAGTCCTAGTGACAGGGGACAACTAGACGGCAATCCCTAGCTTAGAATAAGTGCTGTATGTCCTGTGGAGAGAACCTCTCCATACACAAGTGCCAACAATTGAAGTCCCCAGATGAAAAGAAAAGGTTTGTACTGGATAACCAGCTGTGTTTTGGATGTCTAATTAAAGGCTAATTAAATGTTACTAAGGAGTGTAAGAAAAAGGACATATGCAGCATTTTCAAAGGACGCCATCCTACACCACTACATAAAGAACGTCCAAAGAATAATAAATTCTCAATGCTTAAATATACTGAGTAATGAAAGAAAGTATCGGTATTCTCTTGCAGAGTGAGCGAAGGAGAAAGCAGCAGCACATCAATGGTTGTACCAGTGTGCATTTAAAATCCTAAAAGGAGGAACAAGAGGGTATATGCCTATGCGCTACTGGGTGCCCAGAGACATCACCTTTATTGATCAAGGAATCTACAAGAAATTACAAGTGGCTACAGAACCAGTGAAGCTCAAACTCACCACAATGACGGGGAGAGACAATAGTGAACAGTAACACTTCACATTAGATCTGCCTCCAGCTTATACATAAGACGATAAACCTCTAGATCGAGATCGCATACTACCTGTGAAACAGCCAATAAATGGGAGCACCTATCTGTCATATCACATGAAATGTCCCCGTTGAAGGAGTTTGGTGTTGGACTGTTGATAGGTTATGATTGTCCCAAAGCCTTGGTACCTTGGAAGCCTTGGTACCACAAAAGGTAATCACAGAAGGAAAGGGTGAACCCTACGCTGTTTAAATTGATCTAGGATGGGGTGTTGTTGGAGGAAAACAGCAGTTCACAAACTCAAGACAGGTGACAGGATTGTGTCATCGAATATCTGTCCAAGAGTTAGCAACTGTAAGACCAGCAAAAGTAATCAAGATCCTTGAATCCGACTTTGCAGACATAAGTTATAAAGAAAAGAGTGTATCCCAAGAAGACATAAAGTTCGTACACACTCTAGAAGAAAGTATTCAGCAGAATCAACAAGGTCATCTTGAAATGCCCTTACCTTTTAGAGAATGACCTTGTCTGCCAAATAACAGAAATCTTGCCCTAGCAAGATTGAAATGCTTGAAGAAAAGGGTGGGAAGAGATCCCAAACTCAAGAATGATTATTTGAAATTAATGGAAGGTATCCTCGAAAAAGGACATGCAGAGAAAGTTAATAACCAACCTAAAGAAGAAGTGTGGTACATTCCACATCAAGGTGTTTACCACTCAAAGAAACCAGATAACATTAGAGTAGTATTTGATTGCTCAGCAAAGTACGATGGTGTTGCATTGAATGATCATCTACTAAAAGGACCAGAGCATACAAACACTGTGCCTGGAGTACTCTGTAGATTCAGAAAGATGTTCCACCATTTTCATGTGAAGAATGAAGATAGAGACTTCCTGAGGTTTCTATGGTGGAAGGATGGAGATACAGATACAGAGCCAGCAGAATACAGAATGCAAGTATACTTGTTTAGAGCAGCATCGTCTCCAGGTTGCGCCAATTATGGTATGAAGTACCTGGCCAATCAGAATGAAAAGGATTGCCCATCAGCAGCAAATTTTCTGAAGAAAAACTTTTATGTAGATAATGGTCTCATAAGTCTAGAGTCCACAGAATCTGCAATCAAACTACTGAAAGAAAGCCAAGAGTTATGCGCAAGAGGAAACCTGCGCTTTCATAAATTAATCTCAAACAACAGATACTGGAATCCATCAGTGACTCTGAACGTGCATCATCAATGAAGAATATAGATCTCAATTATGATCATCTGCCAGTCAAGAATGTACTTGGATTGGAACGGAATGTAGAGAATGACAAGTTCTTCTTTGAAGTATCTATTGAAGAGAAAATTGCAACTAGACGTACCATTCTTTCGGCAGTGGCTTCTATATATGATCCATTGGGATTTTTGGCCCCAGTAATGCTCAAAGCAAAATAAATACTACAAGAATTATGCAGACAGAGGTTGGGATGGGATGAGCCTATACCTGGAAATTTGAGGCCAAGGTGGGAGAGTTGGATAAGAGACTTGCAAAACTTGAGAGAAGTTCAGATACCAAGATGTGTTGTACCTCATGATTTCAGAAAGTACAAGAAAATAGAACTTCATCACTTTTCAGATGCCAGTAGTTATGGTTATGGTCAGTGATCCTACATCAGAGTGATAAGAGAAGAAAAGATACACTGTGCCTTGGTTATGGGGAAGGCCAGAGTTGCACCTACCAGTATTCAGACAATACCAAGACTTGAACTGACAGTAGCTGTTGTTTCAGTATCAGTAAGGAAGTTTCTGAGAGAAGAATTGGAATTGAAAATAGATGAAGAATATTTTTGGACAGACTCACAAGTTGTCCTAGGATACATAAACAACGAAGCCCGAAGATTCCATATCTTTGTAGCCAACAGAATTGATAAAATTCAGGAAATAACAAATCCAGAACATTGGCATCACATTGACACAAAGCATAACCCAGCAGATCATGCTTCAAGAGTCCTGAATGTAACAGAATTGAAAAATTCAAACTGGTTCACCGGTCCAGCGTTCCTTTGGGAAAAGGAAATCTTGCCCAGTAAAGGTTACACAGATTTGTCTATGGGTTATCCAGAAGTAAAAGTTGTGCAAACTTTGAGCACTGCTTCCAAGTGTCAAGATGCAGAATTAATTTGTGAACTGGGTATCATAAAACATAACGTTTACTAAGTCATTTAAAATATAATAAGTACCACTGGGTGAGAGACAACAAAATACCCGGGACCAGCGTGACCAAGGCGCTTGTGTCAGGTGGCAGTTTAGATCCTCCCAGTAAACCCTATTATGGCTTTCCTACCTATATAAGGGCTTGGGGCTGTTCTTAACACCTGCCTAACACACATGGAGCACCCGCCCCGACAGGGGCGACCCCATACCGAACCTTTCCCTCAGTATGGGTCTAGTACTGTACATAACCCTAATTACAAAGCCCTACATGCCATGTTTCAGTCTTGCTTTTCAGACATCATCAGGGGACTTCACAAAAGTATTCAGGGATAGCTAAAAACAGAATTACAAACATACACTAAGTATAGGTCACATATACTACTGAGTGCCAGATGTTAATCAGCTTAATAAAAACTCAGATTACTTACTGAAAGATTAAGGTCGTTTTAGCCTCGTGCTTTCACTCTGGATAGTGGGTAAATCTTATCCATGCCACGTCATGGGAAGTGTCCCATGTCAGCTTGTGTCTCACCTCAAACAGTGGTAATTTGGGTGAGCAATTGGTGATTGTTGTCAACCTCCTTATATTACCCCACTTCCAAGTGGGTGTACGCCCCCCTGATTACCTGCCTCACCTGTCCGCAGCGGCCAGGGTGCCTGTGGAACGCACGCCGCTCGCGTGCGTTCCACCGGACCGGAAGCTGGAATCACATGGTGCGGGCTAACCGGAAGTGAGGTACAGACCTGCGTCTGAGCGTCACCAGTTGCATAGCAACATCCAGGCTCACATACGCACGGCCCGATCATGCGGCAAATGATAACTTGCCTGCTTTTTATAAATGCAGAATCGTGATTTGGATTTAATCTGACAGGACAGCCAAACACATGCAAAGATACCCGGCATAGTGACAACCGGCATAACCAAGGGGAAACTACAAATACATTTGTCTTCGCTATTTTATAGCAGTGCCATGTCCATACTAACTATTAGTTTTCTGACTAAATCATTCATCATACTTCGCATGCTAATATAATTAGGTGAGCATGTACAAATTTAAGGGAAGTTTAGTCAGATTGCTGGGCTCCTATTCAGTGCACTTATGAATGATGATATCCTGTTACAATGCATTTGGTATAGACAGGGGTCATATGAAGCAGCTGTAGTTCTGTTGTTCGTTCAAACCGGAGGGGTGGACCGTCTTAAGGTAGAAGATCCACTTCGTTTCACATTGAAGAATCCTCCTATCAAAGTCCCCCCGTCTTATTCCTGGCTTAATTCTTTCAATCCCCATAAAGGAGAGACAATCAGGCCTCCCATCATGTTCAGTGTTCACATGTCGTGACACTGGTGTGTTTCTGTCGTTTTTTATGTCGCTCACATGCTCTCCTATCCTTCTCCTTAATTCTCTAATTGTCTTACCGACATATTCTTTTCCGCAATCACATGTAATTTTTTACACTACTCACATACTTTTACAATTAATGAAGTCATTTACTGTGTATGTTTTACCGGTGTTGTTACTCCTGAATGTTTTTGCCTTGGTCATAAAGGGGCACGCCACGCACCCTCCACATCTGAAATTGCCACTGATGCCTCTTTCAAGCCACGTTTTTTTAGGGGCCGCTGGTGTATAGTGGCTATGCACCATCAGGTCACGGGAACTCCTGCCACGCCTGTAGGTGATGCTGGGGTGCCCTTTTATGACCTTACAAATATCTGGGTCCATCCGCAGCACATGCCAATGTTTAGAGATGATATCTCTGATTGCGGAGGAGCAACCATTGTACGTGCTGATAAGACGGATCTCCCTGTTTTCTTTTGATCCATTAGCCATGGGAGCATCACTTTGAGGGGCAAGAAGTGACACTCTGTCCCTATTAAGGGCCATCTGGTACGCTGGCATCAGTACACCTGCTGGATATCCGCGGTCCAGAAATCGGGTTCTCAGGTCATCGGCCTGTTTAATAAAATCCAAGCGTCTGGAGCAATTCCTCCTCAATCGCAGGTATTGACCCCTCGGTATTCCCTTCCTGAGGGGGTACGGGTGGTTACTTTCCCACCTCAGGAGGGAATTAGTGGAGGTCGGTTTACGATATATAGATGTCTCCAGACAACCGCTATGATTTATACTGACACAGATATCAAGAAAGGGGAGTTTTGATGGATGACACTCTGATGTAAAATGGAGGCCTATCTCATTCTTGTTTAGTTCTTGGACCCAAGCGGAGAAGGTCTCCAAGCTCCCCTTCCAGATGACGAGCACGTCATCTATAAAGCGTGCCCACTTTTGAGCACACTGTAACTCGATTATAGATTAATCTCTGAATACTATAGTATTTTCCCACCAGCCCAGGAACAAATTTGCATACGACGGGGCACAGGGACTCCCCATCGCAGTGCCCCTGAGCTGGTGGTAGAGTCGCCCATTAAATAGGAAATAGTTCCTCTTCAATGAGAATTAAAGCAATTCGAGTACAAAAGCATTGTGTGCCTGAAAGTGTCTCCCCCTTGTGGGTAAAAAATAGGATACTGCATACAGACCCCATTTGTGTGGAATAGATGAATATAGGGCCTCCACGTCTACACTCCCTAGTATGCAGACTTTATCAAGATGGATCCCCTCAATTTGTCTAAGGAGGTCACCGGTATCTTTTACATGGGAAGACAGAGAGAGAACAAAGGGTGCCAAAATTTTGTCTGTGTACACTCCTAGGTTTTGGCTCAGGCTATCGATGCCCGATACAATTGGGCGCCCTTCTAAGGGCTCATAGCCTTTATGTACCTTTGGAAGGCTATAGAATGTTGCAATTTGAGGATACTCGGGGTAAAGAAAATCCAGTTCTTCTTGGTTAATCAATTAGGCAGATTTTGCCCTATCTAAAATGCATTTTAGTTCATTTTTGTAGACAGAGGTGGGGTCGCTATGAAGAATTTCATAGCAGTCCCGAGGAGCCAATAGAATCTCACACATTACTTCATAATTTTTTGTACTCAAGATGACTGTGTTCCCACCTTTGTCCGATGGTTTAATGACAATATTTTAGTTTTTAGACAAGTCATCCAGTGCACACAGTTCTTCTTGAGTACAATTTTGTGGTGCTGAGTACAGGTGGGTGGTTTCAAAGTCAGTGCTGACCAATTTCAAGAACACGTCCACACAATTCGTCTCGCCTGTGGGGGTTACCCTCTTACTCTTATTTTTAAGAGATATAAAAGGCCCCTCACCTAGGACCGGTTCGTTTGCAGCCGTCATGCTTTGTAACAATTTCACATCTGATACCATATCTCTAGGGACACCCATCTCTGTGCTTTGTTTCTTCTCGATATTACAAAAGTACTTATACCATCGCAATTTGCGCGCAAAGAGGTTCAAGTCCACAGCAGTCTTAAAGGGATTATACTTGGGTGTTGGGACAAAGGAGAGACCCTTCTCGAGAACCTTTATTTCCGTATTTGTTTGGGTGTGGGCCGACAGATTAATTATTTTAGGACCGGTATTGCTCCTGCTCCCTGAGGTTGTTGCAGTGCTCGGTTTCGTACTGGGTAGGTAGGGTTCTGATCTAAAAAACCCTGTCCACCCTTGTTATAGGATCCCCCCCGGTAGTTTCTTCTGCCTCGGCCTCTGCCTTTAGTTGGATTTTTTCGGTTCCCTGTGTATTGTTCTTTGTCTGATTCCAACAGATCTGTCTCTGTTGATGAAATGTCAGTATCTCTTTCAGTCAACCTCCTTCTTTCAGTTATTTGTACATATATCTTATTTTCTTTGAAGTCGGCCAGATCGCGTGTGAATTGTTTATGTTTACGCTCTTTAAGATGGTATTGAAATTTGTCTAGGGAGGTCTGAAGTTGTTTCTCCTTTGTCCCAAAATCCGTCTCTTGTGAAAAGAGTGATGGCTATTTGGTCTCGCAATTTAATATCAAGTCCTGCCAAAGTCTGCCGTTCCTGCTCTATTAGTAATTTCATGAACCTTAATGAACTGTTAGTAGCCTCTGACTCCCATTTGTTCATCAAGGAGGCATTTCTACAGCGAGTTGCAGGGGTCAAGTTAATACGTAGACCTCGCGGGACGATATTGTGCTCCAAATAGTGTTCCAGGCTTTGGACTTCCCACCAGGAAACTATCTGTTCTTTATACACCTTCTCTTAGCTCCTTAAAAGATGCACCATAGGATGGAATATATTTTCTCTAACAGAATGCTCTGTAAGAGAAAACCTCCTTGGCCTCTGTCAGCCAACTATCAGAGTCAAGCCTGTGCTCAGAAATCCTGCCATATCCAAAATATATACAATTGCAATAATATTGGTTATACCACCACACTGTGATGAATGTGTAGTGGTATATAGTCACACCCAAATTAAAGCAGAATTTATTTATGAACTGGGTATCATAAAACATAACATTTACTAAGTAATTTAAAATATAATAAGTACCACTGGGTGAGGGACAACAAAATACATATACCTCCACTATTACAGATCACAATAAGTGAAGAAATGGGTGGGTCTTACCACGTCTTGTGAATTCCACAACCTATGGAGGGAGTGTCAAGATTATTGCAAGTGTCAAGATTACATACTTGAAAGACTAGCCATATGTTCAAAATTGAATATGATCATAAATGTAATAGCTTGAATTCAACGTTTGGCAAAGGGAATCAGAAAGAAAGAATCATTGAATGTAGAGGAAAGAATGAAAGCTGAAGAAACAGTCATAAGACTCATTCAACAGAGATTCTACAGTGAAGAGTTGAAGAGACTTAGTCAAGAACCTAAAAGGCTTCCAAACAACCACCCATTGTACAAGCTTAATCTTGTTCTGCAGAATGGTATACTGAAGGTGGGAGGGAGACTGGAAAATGCATCGTTACCTAGCAGAGTGAAGCATCCAGCAATTCTACCCAAAAATTCTACCTTCACAAGATTGGTTATTGATCACTACCACAGCAAATCCTTGCATCAAGGAAGAAGCTTTACCCAAAACTGTTTGAGAGAAGATGGTTACTGGATAGTGAAAGGAAGCAAAGTTATAGAAAAGTATATAAGTAAATGTGTATTCTGCAGAAAGGCACGTAGACCCACCGAAGAGCAAAGAATAGCAGATTTACCGGCAGATCATGTAAACCCATCACCACGATTTCTTTATAGCGGAATGGATTGTTTTGGTCCATTCATCACCAAACAGAACGGCAAGGAGTAAAAGAGATATGAACTAATATTTACATGTCTGAGCTCCAGAGCAAATTCACCTGGAAATGTTAGAGGATATGTCAACTGACGCATTCATCATAGCCATTAGAGGTACTGTCAGAGAGCTTAGATCTGACCAAGGATCTAATTTTGTCAGAGCAAATAATGAATTGAAGAAAGCTCTAAAAGAGATCAATAAAGGAAAAGTAACTTAGTATTTGTTAGAGAAACAGTGTAATTTTCATACGAATGCTCCACATGCAAGCTATACAGGAGGAGTTTGGGAAAGACAAATCAGAACTGTAAGAAATGTGTTAAGTTAAGTGTTGAAAAAGAACACGGAAGAATGGATGATGCTTCACTTAGGACCCTGTTCTTTGAAGTAATGTCTATTGTTAACAGTCGTCCACTTACAGCCGATAACGTCAACGATCCAACATGTTTGGACCCTTTAACTTCACCTTAAGTCTGATTACATACAGCCACCGTCTGGCAAGTATACCAAAGAGGATTTATATGCCAAAAGGAGATGGCGAAGAGTTAAATATCTATCAGATCATTTTTGGAATAGATGGAGGAAAGAGTACTTAGCCAATCTTATGCTAAGAAGTAAATGACAAACACCCAGAAGAAATGTCCAAGTTCTAGAAGTTCAAAAGGATGAAGACAGACTAGTAAGAAGACTGTTGTCACAAATAGGAGACTCAAAACTTGACAAAAAGGGAAAACGTCTCACTACTCCACTCAAGTTAGAACGTTCTATACAGAAGTTAGTTGTTCTACTTTAGAGTGATAAAAGACACTTGGAAGTTGAGGACCTTAAGGAAAATTCCTCAAATTCATGTTTAAGTCCTACCAATAAGAAAATAAAATTATAGGTAATTTTGGTGGGAGTATAGCTGGCCAGCATAAGACCTGTCCTAGGTTGCTAATATAGCTTGTGTGTTTATACAGCTAGATCTGCCAATAACCTTAATACAGTTCCTATGTTTGTGTGTTAAAGACAAAAGCAGAGTTATTAACAGTGACTTTATGTTTGGATGTCATATAACTGTTATATTTTGTGTTTACAGAAGCAAAAAAAAAATTAATCTGCCTTTAAGATTCATTATGTAATGTAAGGTAAGCTCAATGACACAGCACACACAACAGAAAGCATAAATTTAAACTGTTGTTGCTAAGCAGGAGTCTTGACCAATCACAGCCAGCCTCACACACAGCAGGCGTTTTTACCAATCACAGCCAGCCTCACACACAGCCTGTGTGGAAAATTCCCCTAGCAGGAGCTTCCAGAATCATTACACCAAAGGAGAGAAGCTGAACAAACATTCACTCCACTAAGAGCTGTGTTTTATGGAAGCAGAGAGGCCAAAATAGGTATTTAAAACAGTTATATAATGTTCCTACTGTTAATATAGTGATTAGAACTGTATACTGAACCAGTTGTATGTGTGTGTTTACTTACAGTTCCACCAATTGCAAACTACAAAGTTCACAATCCAAATTCCACATTGCAATCCAAATTGCATACAACCATACCAGATCATACTCAACCAATCTGCAAATAGTTACTGCTAACTGCATACTGCAAATTGCAACCAAATTCAGCAAGTGAACTATTAGTTAGACCTCATATATACCTCTCAGAGATATCATAAAGTGCTTAAATAACTTAAAGTGAGAGTACAGATACTCAAGAGAGAAATATATCCACCATTTTATGTTGAATGACAAGATTAAACAGTTGAACCACCATCTTATGCATACCGCCATTTTGTGATACTTTATTCAACACATATTTTGTACATGGACTATCTGCTACAGAGGCGGCAGTGTTATATGAAGAAAAGTTGAAGTTAATAATTTTGTAATTGAATGTACAGTAATTAAAAAATTTAGTATAGCCACTGAATTATTCACTGAAATCTATGGTGGCCATTTATCAAACAGTTGTAAAGTAGAACTGACCTATAGCAACCAATCAGATTCCACCTTTCATTTTCCAAAGGAGCTGTACAAAATCAAAGGTGGTATCTGATTGGTTGCTATGGGCAACTTCTTTGATAAATGACTCCCTATATGTAGAGTACCTCTTGCTGTTTGCCATTTTTCTAAATTCTCTGTCAGCTACACCAGAAAGGACAAGCCCTCTGAGAAAGTGCATGTTCCCTGAGCCGCCAGCTTGAAATCTATCAGTGCAATTGCAGCAATGAATGGGGAATTCTCTGGATCCACATGAGGTACAGGGATGGTTCTAGCTTTGTTAGAATGAGATTGTCATATATTACATGATGTCTGATTTCCATTTTTTACATTAATCATGGGATAAAAAAATCTTTTATCACACTTGGTAATGACGTACAGGATTTTGCATCCACCATTTCATTTTCTGAAGTTCTGCCTGTGCATAATGTTCAGAATGATAGGCAGAGGCGCATAAAGGAGTTCAACATATGGCTTGGTAATGGTGTCAAGAGCAAGGATTTGGCTTTGTTTCTCATGATAGCTCTACTTGGAATAGAAAGGAAATGTACAAAAAAGATGGTTTGCATCTTTCTCTCAAAGGAACAAATGTACTTAGTGAACAACTCCAAGAATTTGCGAAAGAGTATTTAAACTAGAAAGGGGGGGCAAAAGAGTGAAAATAAAAGAGTCAATTGCCCCCCGAAACAATGCCAGAACAGGCCAGAAGCACTGAGGTTAAGAAATGATAAGCTCAGAGTCCTGTCTACAAATGCTCGCAGTTTAGGTAAAAAAATCAATGAACTTGGGTCAATAATGGCATCTGAGAATGTAGATTTAGTGGCTGTTACGGAGACATGGTTTAATGAAAGAAATGACTGGGACATAACCATACCAGGGTACTCTTTATACAGAAGAGACAGAGAAGGCAAGAAAGGAGGAGGAGTGGCCCTGTATGTGAAAGATAGCATTAAATCTAACCTAATACAAGTTGGTGAGGCCAACATAGAGTCAGTTTGGGTTACGTTGCAGTTTGCTAACCATGCAGTAACTCGTGTAGGTGTGATATATAGACCACCTGGTCAAGTTAAAGAACTAGATGATCTACTAGTTGAAGAAATAGCTAAAATGACAATGAAAGGAGAAGTTATCATTACGGAGATTTCAATCTTCCAGATATAAACTGGAAAACCAAAATAGCAAGTTCTACCAGGAGTACAGATATTCTAAATTCCCTACTGGGGTTATCTCTACAACAAGTGGTTGAGGAGCCAACCCGGAGGGAGGCCATTTTGGATTTGGTATTCACAAACGGGGATTCGGTATATGATGTCATTGTAGGCGAAACCTTGGGATCTAGTGATCACCAGTCAGTGTGGTTTAATATAAGAACTGTGAAAGAGTCCCACCACACAAAAACAAAAGTTTTAGATTTTAGAAAAACAGACTTTTCAAAAATGAAATTAGTCATAAATGAGTCCTTATCAGACTGGAACGGATTACATGGAGTCCAGGAGAAATGGGACTACTTAAAAGGTGCATTATTGAAGGCAACAGAAAATTGCATTAGACTCGTCAGTAAAAGCAAAAAAAGGAGGAGACCAATGTGGTACTCAGCAGAAGTGGCCCAAATCATTAAAAATAAAAAGCTAGCATTTTGTAATTATAAAAAAAACCAGAGCAATGAAGATAAGGAAATCTACAAGATTAGGCAGAGAGAGGCCAAGCAAGTTATAAGAACTTCTAAAGCGCAGGCAGAAGAAAAACTAGCTCAGTCTATGAAAAAAGGGGATAAGACATTCTTCAGATATATAAATGAAAAAAGGAAATTAAAACAAGGAATAACTAAATTAAAAACAAAGGACGGAAGGTATGTAGAAGAGAATAAAGGGCTAGCCGACTGCCTTAATGAATACTTCTGTTCAGTTTTTACAAAAGAAAAAGGAGAAGGACCTCCACTAGAAAGAATGACTATTAAATCGTTTGATGCATGTATCTTTACAGAGGAAGATGTTCTAAGTTTGCTGTCTAAGGTGAAGACAGATAAGTCACAGGGGCCTGATGAGATACACCCAAAATTATTAAAAGAGCTTAGTGGTGAGCTGGCAAAACCATTAACAGATTTATTTAACCAATCATTAGTAACAGGAGTCGTCCCGGAAGATTGGAAATTGGCAAATGTCGTGCCCATTCACAAGAAAGGTAGTAGGGAGCAATCGAGCAACTATAGACCAGTGAGTCTGACATCAATAGTAGGCAAATTAATGGAAACCCTATTAAAGGATAGGATTGTGGAACATCTAAAATCCCATGGATTGCAAGATGAAAAACAACATGGGTTTACTTCAGGGAGATCATGTCAAACAAATCTTATAGATTTTTTTGACTGGGTGAATAAAATAATAGACAGTGGAGGTGCAGTAGACATCGCATATCTAGATTTTAGTAAGGCTTTTGACACTGTCCCACATAGAAGACTTATCATCAAACTGCAGTCATTGAGCATGGACTCCCATATTGTTGAGTGGATTAGGCAGTGGCTGAGTGACAGACAACAGAGGGTTGTAGTCAATGGAGAACATTCAAAACAAGGTAATGTTACCAGTGGGGTTCCACAGGGATCTGTACTGGGACCGATTTTGTTTAATATCTTCATAAGTGATATTGCAAAAGGCCTCGCTGGTAAGGTTTGTCTTTTTGCTGATGACACAAAGATATGTAACAGGGTTGATGTTCCTGGAGGGAAACGCCAAATGGAAAAGGATTTAGGAAAACTAGAAGAATGGTCAGAACTCTGGAAACTGAAATTTAATGTGGATAAGTGCAAGATAATGCACCTGGGGCGTAAAAAACCCAAGGGCAGAATATAGAATATTTGACACAGTCCTGACCTCAGTATCTGAGGAAAGGGATTTAGGAGTAATTATTTCAGAAGACTTAAAGGTGGGAAGACAATGTAATAGAGCAGCACGAAATGCCAGCAGAATGCTTGGATGTATAGGGAGAGGTATAAGCAGTAGAAAGAGTGAAGTGCTTATGCCGCTGTACAGAACACTGGTGAGACCTCACTTGGAGTATTGTGCGCAGTACTGGAGGCCATATCTCCAGAAGGATATAGATACTCTAGAGAGAGTTCAGAGAAGAGCTACTAAACTAGTACATGGATTGCAGGATAAAACTTACCAGGAAAGGTTAAAGGACCTTAATATGTATAGCTTGGAGAAAGAAGAGACAGAGGGGATATGATAGAAACTTTTAAATACATAAAGGGAATCAACTCGGTAAAGGAAGAGAGCATATTTAAAAGAAGAAAAACTACCACAAGAGGACACAGTTTTAAATTAGAGGGGCAAAGGTTTAAAAGTAATATAAGGAAGTATTACTTTACTGAGAGAGTAGTGGATGCATGGAATAGCCTTCCTGCAGAAATGGTAGCTGCAAATACAGTGAAGGGGTTTAAGCATGCATGGGATAGGCATAAGGCCATCCTTCATATAAGATAGGGCCGGGGGCTATCCATAGTATTCAGTATATTGGGCAGACTAGATGGGCCAAATGGTTCTTATCTGCCGACACATTCTATGTTTCTATGTTTCTATGTTTCTATGGATAACCCCTTGTGTGATCTTAGCCTCTGAACCTACAGTAAAGTTTTGAACGTTACAATGTAGGGGGGTGGATATATGAGGCCTAAAAAAAGGTGGTTGTAATGTTTCATAAATGTTTCATAAACCAGAGAAAAACATATGTAAGGCTGTGTTCATTAGATCTATGTATAAAGACGTCCACAATTTCCTTTACCCAATTTTTAATAAGAACTCCAATTCCACATGACACAAATTCAATACAATATCGGGATATGCCAGCCAAATCCTTGGCAGGTTGTAATTTACGACAATACCACTGCATGGCCACACACAGAGATATAGCATAATATTACAAAATCATGGATTTTTTTTTTATGCTAGTCAATAGTGTTGAGCGAGCATGCTTGGCCAAACTACTGTTCGGCTCAAGCATCGCTATGCTCGGCACATGACGAGTACCGCATTTGCTCGAGCGCCATGCTCGAGTCTCCTCCCCGCGCGTTTTGCAGCTGCTATGCAGCCAATAAACGTGCAGGTAAGTACTGCCCTCACTTTAATGCCAGTAGCCATGTTGGCTACTGGCATTACAGTGATAGGCTGGCCGGAATATGTCATCGGGTGCTATATAGCACCCGATCACGCTTGCTTGGCTCATTTGTAGTCAGGGAGAGCTGCGCTTAGGAAGGGACAGATAGTGTAGGGAGTGTGATCGCAATCTATTTAGTTGAATAACGTTTCAAAAACCCAGAAGTCCTTTTAAGGACTATTGTGTGTGGTGGCAGCAATATAATATAGCCATAAAAAAAATTCCCCTTCATTTTCAATAATTTTTCTATAGAGGGTGTCTGCAGTGACTTGTGACATCTGTCCAATACCTTCTGTGTGTCAAGGCCAGAGATAGTAAAAATATAAGTGAAAGATAGTATATTTTTTCCATCATTTTCAATACTTTTTCTATAGAGGGTGTCTGCAGTGACTTGTGACATCTGTCCAATACCTTCTGTGTGTCAGGGCCAGATATAGCAAAAATATAAGTGAAAACTAGTATATTTTTTCCATCATCTTCAATACTTTTTCTATAGAGGGTGTCTGCAGTGACTTCTGACATCTGTCTAATACCTTGTGTGTGTCAGGGCCAGAAATAGGAAAAATATAAGGCCCCTTTCACACGGGCGAGTTTTCCGCGCGGGTGCAATGCGTGAGGTGAACGCATTGCACCCGCACTGATTCCGGACCCATTCATTTCTATGGGTCTGTGCAGATGAGCAGTGATTTCCACGCATCACTTGTGCGTTGCATGAAAATCGCAGCATGCTCCTCTTTGTGCGTATTTCCCACGCAACGCAGGCCCCATAGAAGTGAATGGGGCTGCATGAAAATCGCAAGCATCCGCAAGCAAGTGCGGATGCGGTGCGATTTTCCACGCAAGGTTGCTAGGAGACAATCGGGATGGAGACCGATCATTATTATTTTCCCTTATAACATGTTATAAGGGGAAATAATAGCATTCTTAATACAGAATGCATAGTACAAAAGGGCTGGAGGGGTTAAAAAAAAATGAAAAAAAATGTAACTCACCTTAATCCACTTGTTCGCGCAGCCCGGCTTCTCTTCTTTCTTCTTCTTTGCTTTGCACAGGAAAAGGACCTGTGGTGACGTCACTACGCTCATCACATGGTCCGTCACATGATCCATCACCATGGTAAAAGTGATGGACCATGTTATGAGCGCAGTGATGTCATCAAAGGTCCTATTCCTCAAAGAAGAATATTCCTCAAAGAAGAATTAAGGTGAGTTAAAAATTTTTATATTTTTTTAACCCCTCCAGCCCTATTGTACTATGCATTCTGTATTAAGAATGCTATTATTTTCCCTTATAACCATGTTATAAGGGAAAATAAAGACTGTATTATAACACAACACCTAACCCAAACCCGAACTTCTGTGTGTAAGTTCGGGTTTGGGTACCAAACATGCCGATTTTTCTCGCGTGCGTGCAAAACGCATTACAATGTTTTGCACTCGCGCGTAAAAATCGTCCATTTTCCCGCGACGCACCCGCATCTTATTCAGGCCAAAAACATGACGCCCGTGTGAAATAGTCCTAAGTGAAAACTAGTATATTTTTTTCCTTCTTTTTCAATACTTTTTCTATAGAGGGTGTCTGCAGTGATTTGTGACATCTGTCCAATACCTTCTGTGTGTCAGGGCCAGAGATTGGAAAAATATAATTTAAATTTATTTTACTTTTCCATACTTTTCCATACTTTTTCCATATACTGTGCTTGCTGTGAACTGTGACATCCATGCCACATCTTGTGTGTCAAGCGTGCATATAACATTTAATATGAAAGAAGGCGAGCAGAAAGGGACGGGGAAGTGGCCGTGATGCTGATGGTTCAGGCAGAGGCCATGGCCCTGGGCGTGTTGAAACTGTGCCTGCTGCCAGAGCACAAGAAAAAGAATCATCCAGGGCGTTGCACAACAAAACTATTAAAGTCAGACCAGTGCGACCAGGTGGTCGGTTGGATCGCAGCAGATAATGCTTCCAGTCGGTTAAGCACCACCCTGTCTTCCAATAAGTCCAGTCTCAGTAGCTAAGAGTCTGGTCAACAGAATCCTCACCCTGATCCTCCTTCCTCCCACCATGGAGAGTCTGGCCAAACAAGTGATCCCACACTCAAAAATTCGGAGGAGCTCTTTTCATCGCCATTCCTTGATTTGGCCCTCTCGCCAAGCATGCTTGAAGAGGGACATGAGATCTTGTGCCCTGATTCCCAACCTCTTGAGCATCCACAGTCACAAGAACATGACGGTGTGGAACAGCAATTAGTGTTTAATGAGATGGATGATGATGAGACACAGTTGCCAATTAGTCAACCACAATTACTGTCTCAAGAGGTTGATGAAGAAAATGAGACACAGTTGTCAATCATTGAGGTTGTGGTTAGGTCAACAAATCAAGAGGATGATCAGAGTGAGGAATTGGAAGGGGAGGGGGTGGACGATGAGGTCACTGACCCAACCTGGGAAGGTGGAAAGCCGAGCGAGGACAGCAGTACAGAGGGGGAAGGATCTGCAGCACCGCAACAGGCTGGAAGAGGCAGTGGGGTGGCAAAAGGGAGAAGGGCGGGCCACACCAAAACAGGCCCGCAACTGGTCAATGAAGCATCCCCTTGCGTAAATCTTCCTTGTCAAGGGGTAGTGTCAACCGCTGGCCCTGGGAGAAATCTTAGAAGTTCAGATAGACGTAAGACTCAGGAGGAGTCTATCTGAAAGATCTCTCTTGTTTTCATTTTTGGTTACAGGTTTTCCACCCCTTCGCAGATGCTGCTCATTATCAGTCAGCTGGCTCTTTATATGTTCCGCCTCTCACTTCCCTGCATTTCCCTACCGCTGATAGTTCTTCTGTAGAGTGCTCTGCTTGTGTTATGGTTCTCCTGTTCCAGTTACTTCTCAAGCTAAGTCCTTTTCCCTTTTCTGGTGTGTCTGTTCTGACTAGGCCTCAGGGAGACACTATCTCCTTCAGTTTGGAAGGAGCCAGTTGCCTCTTTCCTGTTCCCTAAGCTGAGGGTTTGGTGCAGTGTTTCAGCAGGCTCAGGTTTCTGTGCATGTGCATTTCTACCTTTGAGATTTTCACATGTTGTTAGCAGCTTAGGTTTGGGGTCTAGTCTGTTGTTATTTTGTTGTGGTTCCCTTTGGTTGTCTTCCCTTCCCTGTACTACCCATGACATTATCAGCCGCCGAATACGGTTACTGTTTCCCCTGCTCTGTGTTGTCATGGATCCTGTCTCTGCACTGGTGGATCACATGTAGCGGTTGTTGCTGGTGGTAGCAGACCTCCATGAATCTGTTGCAAGATCAGGCGTCTGTCTCCACCAGTGGGGTCCAGACCTGCTCCGAACCTAAGATCGCCCTCCCGGACCGATTTGCCGGAGGAAGTGACAACTTCATTCGGTTCAGGGAGTCTTGTAAACTTTATTTTCGCATACGCCCTCACTCCTCTGGTGACGAGAGTCAAAAGGTGGGGATTATTATTTCTTTATTGAAAGGTGACGCTCAATCCTAGGCCTTTTCTTTGCCGACCGGATCCCAATCTCTCCGGTCGGTGGATGATTTTTTTAAGAGCCCTGGGACTTATTTATGACGACCCAGACCAAGTTTCTCTGGCTGAATCTATGTTGCACGGCTTGCAACAGGGAACTCGGTCTGCTGAGTCCAATTGCTCTGAATTCAGGAGGTGGCCAACTGATTCTGAGTGGAATGACCCTGCTTTCCAGAGTCAGTTCTGTCAGGGTCTATCTGAGAGACTAAAAGATGCCCTAGCACTCCATGAAAATCCTGTTCCATTAGAAGCTGCCATGTCTCTTGGGGTACGAATTGATAGACGTCTGATGGAAAGGTGCAAGACTTCGTTCTCTCGGGACGTATTACCTCAAGGGAGGTTGGTCCCCTCTGACACTCGGGGGTACTGAGACACCTGAGCCCATGTTTGGAGATGAACCTATGGAATTGGGACGGGTTTTCTCCAGACCCTGGTTATAAGAACTTCAGGGCTAGAAAGAGACTCTGTTTTTTTTGTGGTAAAGGGGGATGTTTGTCCCTATGTAAAATATCAAGGCAAGAATTAAAAAAAAAGGAGTTACCAATAAGTTTCGTTCTCTAACTCTTGGCAGAGTAGTTTGGGAATCTGAGAACATGTTCTTGTATTTTACCGGTAGTACGCATTTTCTCCTGCCTGCCAGGGTGGCGCTAGATTCCAAAATATTGATGTGGAGGTATTTTTGGACAGCGGGGGCAGGGGTTAACCTTGTGGATTACCAGTTTGTCCTGATGCATGGTTTTAAAATCTAATGCACTGGACAAAGATCTCAGTGTTCGCTATTGATTCTGCTCCCCTTTCTCAAAAATCTTTGACTCAAATGATGCAGGATATCCATTTAAGGGGGGGGGGGGGATTCTCATGTTTAGGGTATTTCTTGTTTTATAATGAAGCGCCTGCTGGCTCCTCTGGTGCTAGGGTTGCCATGGTTGACCAAACATAATCCAATCATTTATTGGCAAGCGAGACAGATCAAGGGCTGGAGTGATTACTGTATGGACAACTGTCTCAACACATCTCTTGCTTGGATATCCACTAAGATGTACCCCCGTTTCTCTCAGATTCTTCTGATGTGTTCACTGAGAGTGTGGATCAGGAGTTTCCCCCTCATAGAGAATATGATTGCCCTGTCAATCGGATTCCCCGGAGCTAAGTTGCCAAAGTCTCGGTTGTATAACTTTTCTGAACCCAAAAGGGTTGCTATGCGAGATTATATTACTTTGAGTTTGGCAAAGGGACACATCAGACCATCTAAATCACCTATGGTGGCGGGGTTCTTTTCTGTAAAGAAAAAAGATGGGACATTGAGTCTCCTCCCCGCGCGTTTTGCAGCTGCTATGCAGCCAATAAACGTGCAGGTAAGTACTGCCCTCACTTTAATGCCAGTAGCCATGTTGGCTACTGGCATTACAGTGATAGGCTGGCCGGAATATGTCATCGGGTGCTATATAGCACCCGATCACGCTTGCTTGGCTCATTTGTAGTCAGGGAGAGCTGCGCTTAGGAAGGGACAGATAGTGTAGGGAGTGTGATCGCAATCTATTTAGTTGAATAACGTTTCAAAAACCCAGAAGTCCTTTTAAGGACTATTGTGTGTGGTGGCAGCAATATAATATAGCCATAAAAAAAATTCCCCTTCATTTTCAATAATTTTTCTATAGAGGGTGTCTGCAGTGACTTGTGACATCTGTCCAATACCTTCTGTGTGTCAAGGCCAGAGATAGTAAAAATATAAGTGAAAGATAGTATATTTTTTCCATCATTTTCAATACTTTTTCTATAGAGGGTGTCTGCAGTGACTTGTGACATCTGTCCAATACCTTCTGTGTGTCAGGGCCAGATATAGCAAAAATATAAGTGAAAACTAGTATATTTTTTCCATAATCTTCAATACTTTTTCTATAGAGGGTGTCTGCAGTGACTTCTGACATCTGTCTAATACCTTGTGTGTGTCAGGGCCAGAAATAGGAAAAATATAAGGCCCCTTTCACACGGGCGAGTTTTCCGCGCGGGTGCAATGCGTGAGGTGAACGCATTGCACCCGCACTGATTCCGGACCCATTCATTTCTATGGGTCTGTGCAGATGAGCAGTGATTTCCACGCATCACTTGTGCGTTGCATGAAAATCGCAGCATGCTCCTCTTTGTGCGTATTTCCACGCAACGCAGGCCCCATAGAAGTGAATGGGGCTGCATGAAAATCGCAAGCATCCGCAAGCAAGTGCGGATGCGGTGCGATTTTCACGCAAGGTTGCTAGGAGACAATCGGGATGGAGACCCGATCATTATTATTTTCCCTTATAACATGTTATAAGGGGAAATAATAGCATTCTTAATACAGAATGCATAGTACAAAAGGGCTGGAGGGGTTAAAAAAAAATGAAAAAAAATGTAACTCACCTTAATCCACTTGTTCGCGCAGCCCGGCTTCTCTTCTTTCTTCTTCTTTGCTTTGCACAGGAAAAGGACCTGTGGTGACGTCACTACGCTCATCACATGGTCCGTCACATGATCCATCACCATGGTAAAAGTGATGGACCATGTTATGAGCGCAGTGATGTCATCAAAGGTCCTATTCCTCAAAGAAGAATATTCCTCAAAGAAGAATTAAGGTGAGTTAAAAATTTTTATATTTTTTTAACCCCTCCAGCCCTATTGTACTATGCATTCTGTATTAAGAATGCTATTATTTTCCCTTATAACCATGTTATAAGGGAAAATAAAGACTGTATTATAACACAACACCTAACCCAAACCCGAACTTCTGTGTGTAAGTTCGGGTTTGGGTACCAAACATGCCGATTTTTCTCGCGTGCGTGCAAAACGCATTACAATGTTTTGCACTCGCGCGTAAAAATCGTCCATTTTCCCGCGACGCACCCGCATCTTATTCAGGCCAAAAACATGACGCCCGTGTGAAATAGTCCTAAGTGAAAACTAGTATATTTTTTCCTTCTTTTTCAATACTTTTTCTATAGAGGGTGTCTGCAGTGATTTGTGACATCTGTCCAATACCTTCTGTGTGTCAGGGCCAGAGATTGGAAAAATATAATTTAAATTTATTTTACTTTTCCATACTTTTCCATACTTTTTCCATATACTGTGCTTGCTGTGAACTGTGACATCCATGCCACATCTTGTGTGTCAAGCGTGCATATAACATTTAATATGAAGAAGGCGAGCAGAAAGGGACGGGGAAGTGGCCGTGATGCTGATGGTTCAGGCAGAGGCCATGGCCCTGGGCGTGTTGAAACTGTGCCTGCTGCCAGAGCACAAGAAAAAGAATCATCCAGGGCGTTGCACAACAAAACTATTAAAGTCAGACCAGTGCGACCAGGTGGTCGGTTGGATCGCAGCAGATAATGCTTCCAGTCGGTTAAGCACCACCCTGTCTTCCAATAAGTCCAGTCTCAGTAGCTAAGAGTCTGGTCAACAGAATCCTCACCCTGATCCTCCTTCCTCCCACCAGGGAGAGTCTGGCCAAACAAGTGATCCCACACTCAAAAATTCGGAGGAGCTCTTTTCATCGCCATTCCTTGATTTGGCCCTCTCGCCAAGCATGCTTGAAGAGGGACATGAGATCTTGTGCCCTGATTCCCAACCTCTTGAGCATCCACAGTCACAAGAACATGACGGTGTGGAACAGCAATTAGTGTTTAATGAGATGGATGATGATGAGACACAGTTGCCAATTAGTCAACCACAATTACTGTCTCAAGAGGTTGATGAAGAAAATGAGACACAGTTGTCAATCATTGAGGTTGTGGTTAGGTCAACAAATCAAGAGGATGATCAGAGTGAGGAATTGGAAGGGGAGGTGGTGGACGATGAGGTCACTGACCCAACCTGGGAAGGTGGAAAGCCGAGCGAGGACAGCAGTACAGAGGGGGAAGGATCTGCAGCACCGCAACAGGCTGGAAGAGGCAGTGGGGTGGCAAAAGGGAGAAGGCGGGCCACACCAAACAGGCCCGCAACTGGTCAATGAAGCATCCCCTTGCGTAAATCTTCCTTGTCAAGGGGTAGTGTCACCGCTGGCCCTGGGAGAAATCTTAGAAGTTCAGATAGACGTAAGACTCAGGAGGAGTCTATCTGAAAGATCTCTCTTGTTTTCATTTTTGGTTACAGGTTTCCACCCCTTCGCAGATGCTGCTCATTATCAGTCAGCTGGCTCTTTATATGTTCCGCCTCTCACTTCCCTGCATTTCCCTACCGCTGATAGTTCTTCTGTAGAGTGCTCTGCTTGTGTTATGGTTCTCCTGTTCCAGTTACTTCTCAAGCTAAGTCCTTTTCCCTTTTCCTGGTGTGTCTGTTCTGACTAGGCCTCAGGGAGACACTATCTCCTTCAGTTTGGAAGGAGCCAGTTGCCTCTTTCCCTGTTCCCTAAGCTGAGGGTTTGGTGCAGTGTTTCAGCAGGCTCAGGTTTCTGTGCATGTGCATTTCTACCTTTGAGATTTTCACATGTTGTTAGCAGCTTAGGTTTGGGGTCTAGTCTGTTGTTATTTTGTTGTGGTTCCCTTTGGTTGTCTTCCCTTCCCTGTACTACCCATGACATTATCAGCCGCCGAATACGGTTACTGTTTCCCCTGCTCTGTGTTGTCATGGATCCTGTCTCTGCACTGGTGGATCACATGTAGCGGTTGTTGCTGGTGGTAGCAGACCTCCATGAATCTGTTGCAAGATCAGGCGTCTGTCTCCACCAGTGGGGTCCAGACCTGCTCCGAACCTAAGATCGCCCTCCCGGACCGATTTGCCGGAGGAAGTGACAACTTCATTCGGTTCAGGGAGTCTTGTAAACTTTATTTTCGCATACGCCCTCACTCCTCTGGTGACGAGAGTCAAAAGGTGGGGATTATTATTTCTTTATTGAAAGGTGACGCTCAATCCTAGGCCTTTTCTTTGCCGACCGGATCCCAATCCCTCCGGTCGGTGGATGATTTTTTAAGAGCCCTGGGACTTATTTATGACGACCCAGACCAAGTTTCTCTGGCTGAATCTATGTTGCACGGCTTGCAACAGGGAACTCGGTCTGCTGAGTCCAATTGCTCTGAATTCAGGAGGTGGCCAACTGATTCTGAGTGGAATGACCCTGCTTTCCAGAGTCAGTTCTGTCAGGGTCTATCTGAGAGACTAAAAGATGCCCTAGCACTCCATGAAAATCCTGTTCCATTAGAAGCTGCCATGTCTCTTGGGGTACGAATTGATAGACGTCTGATGGAAAGGTGCAAGACTTCGTTCTCTCGGGACGTATTACCTCAAGGGAGGTTGGTCCCCTCTGACACTCGGGGTACTGAGACACCTGAGCCCATGTTTGGAGATGAACCTATGGAATTGGGACGGGTTTCTCCAGACCCTGGTTATAAGAACTTCAGGGCTAGAAAGAGACTCTGGTTTTTTTTGTGGTAAAGGGGATGTTTGTCCCTATGTAAAATATCAAGGCGAGAATTAAAAAAAAAGGAGTTACCAATAAGTTTCGTTCTCTAACTCTTGGCAGAGTAGTTTGGGAATCTGAGAACATGTTCTTGTATTTTACCGGTAGTACGCATTTTCTCCTGCCTGCCAGGGTGGCGCTAGATTCCAAAAATATTGATGTGGAGGTATTTTTGGACAGCGGGGCAGGGGTTAACCTTGTGGATTACCAGTTTGTCCTGATGCATGGTTTTAAATCTAATGCACTGGACAAAGATCTCAGTGTTCGCTATTGATTCTGCTCCCCTTTCTCAAAAATCTTTGACTCAAATGATGCAGGATATCCATTTAAGGGGGGGGGGGATTCTCATGTTTAGGGTATTTCTTGTTTTATAATGAAGCGCCTGCTGGCTCCTCTGGTGCTAGGGTTGCCATGGTTGACCAAACATAATCCAATCATTTATTGGCAAGCGAGACAGATCAAGGGCTGGAGTGATTACTGTATGGACAACTGTCTCAACACATCTCTTGCTGGGATATCCACTAAGATGTTACCCCCGTTTCTCTCAGATTCTTCTGATGTGTTCACTGAGAGTGTGGATCAGGAGTTTCCCCCTCATAGAGAATATGATTGCCCTGTCAATCGGATTCCCGGAGCTAAGTTGCCAAAGTCTCGGTTGTATAACTTTTCTGAACCCAAAAGGGTTGCTATGCGAGATTATATTACTTTGAGTTTGGCAAAGGGACACATCAGACCATCTAAATCACCTATGGTGGCGGGGTTCTTTTCTGTAAAGAAAAAAGATGGGACATTGAGACCGTGTCTAGATTTCAGAGAGTTGAATCGCATCACTATCCGTGATCCTTATCCCCTTCCCCTGATCCCAGATTTGTTCAACCAGATTGTTGGAGCTAAGGTGTTTTCTAAATTAGACCTAAGAGGGGCATATAATCTAGTAAGAATCAGAGAGGGGGATGAATGGAAGACAGCTTTTAATACTCCTTTGGGTCATTTTGAGAACTTGGTCATGCCTTTTGGTTTGACCAATTCCCCAGCAGTATTTCAACATTTCATCAATGATATTTTTCATCATTTGGTGGGAGGGTTTGTTGTCGTATACCTGGATGACATATTGATTTACTCGCCCGAGATGGAGAGTCATCAGGATCATTTGAGACAAGTCTTGCTGATCCTCCGGGAGAATAAATTATATGCCAAGATAGAAAAATGTGTGTTTGCTGTTCAAGAGATGCCTTTTCTGGGTTACCTGCTTTCCGCTTCGGGCTTTCGCATGGATCCCGAAAAAGTCAGTGCGGTCTTGGAATGGGATCTTCTCGAGAATCAGAAAGCGCTTATGAGGTTTTTGGGGTTTACCAATTACTACAGAAAATTTATCTTGAATTATTCCACTTTTGTCAAACCTCTGACTGACATTACTAAGAAAAGGGTGGATTTCTCTGTCTGGTCGGAAGAAGCTTTAAATGCTCTTTCCACTATAAAGAAATGTTTTTCTTCTGCTCCCATTTTGGTGCAGCCTGATGTGTCTCAGCCATTTATTGTTGAGTTGGATGCATCAGAAGTGGGAGTTGGTGCAGTTCTGTCGCAGGGTCCTTCTCCTGGCAAATGGCGCCCTTGTGCTTTTTTTTCGAAAAAACTCTCTTCTGCCGAGAGAAATTATGATGTTTGCAATAGAGAGTTGCTGGCCATTAAGTTGGCCTTTGAGGAATGGCGTCATTGGTTAGAAGGAGCGATTCATCCCATTACTGTATTTACCGATTATATAAATCTGGCCTACCTGTAGTCGGCTAAACGTTTGAACCCAAGGCAGGCCAGATGGTCTTTGTTTTTTTACCAGATTTAATTTCATTGTCACTTTTCGCCCTGGGGTCAAGAATGTCAAGGCGGATTCCTTGTCGCATACAGTGGGATGCGAAAGTTTGGGCAACCTTGTTAATCGTCATGATTTTCCTGTATAAATCGTTGGTTGTTACGATAAAAAATGTTAATTAAATATATCATATAGGAGACACACACAGTGATATTTGAGAAGTAAAATGAAGTTTATTGGATTTACAGAAAGTGTGCTATAATTGTTTAAACTAAATTAGGCAGGTGCATAAATTTGGGCACTGTTGTCATTTTATTGATTCCAAAACCTTTAGAACTAATTATTAGAACTCAAATTGGCTTGGTAAGCTCAGTGACCCCTGACCTACATACACAGGTTAATCCAATTATGAGAAAGAGTATTTAAGGGGGTCAATTGTAAGTTTCCCTCCTCTTTAAATTTTCTCTGAAGAGTAGCAACATGGGGGTATCAAAACAACTCTCAAATGACCTGAAGACAAAGATTGTTCACCATCATGGTTTAGGGAAAGGATACAGAAAGCTGTCTCAGAGATTTCAGCTGTCTGTTTCCACAGTTAGGAACATATTAAGGAAATGGAAGACCACAGGCTCAGTTCAAGTTAAGGCTCGAAGTGGCAGACCAAGAAAAATCTCGGATAGACAAAGTGACGAATGGTGAGAACAGTCAGAGTCAACCCACAGACCAGCACCAAAGACCTACAACATCATCTTGCTGCAGATGGAGTCAATGTGCATCGTTCAACCATTCGGCGCACTTTACACATGGAGATGCTGTATGCGAGAGTGATGCAGAGGAAGCCTTTTCTCCGCCCACAGCACAAAAAGTGCCACTTGAGGTGGGCTAAAGCACATTTGGACAAGCCAGCTTCATTTTAGAATAAGGTGCTGTGGACTGATGAAACTAAAATTTAGATATTTGGCCATAACAAGGGGCGTTATGCATGGAGGAAAAAGAACACAGCATTCCAAGAAAAACACCTGCTACCTACAGTAGAATATGGTGGTGGTTCCATCATACTGTGGGGCTGTGTGGCCAGTGCAGGGACTGGGAATCTTGTCAAAGTTGAGGGACGCATGGATTCCACTCAGTATCAGCAGATTCTGGAGACCAATGTCCAGGAATCAGTGACAAAGCTGAAGCTGCGCCGGGGCTGGATCTTTCAACAAGAAAACGACCGTAAACACTGCTCAAAATCCACTAAGGCATTTATGCAGAGGAACAAGTACAACGTTCTGGAATGGCCATCTCAGTCCCCAGACCTGAATATAATTGAAAATCTGTGGTGTGACTCGGAAGCCATCAAACCTGAATGAACTAAAGATGTTTTGTAAAGAGGAATGGTCCAAAATACCTTCAACCAGAATCCAGACTCTCATTGGAACCTACAGGAAGCGTTTAGAGGCTGTAATTTCTGCAAAAAGAGGATCCACTAAATATTGATTTCATTTCTTTTTTGTGGTGCCCAAATTTATGCACCTGCCTAATTTTGTTTAAACAATTATAGCACACTTTCTGTAAATCCAATAAACTTCATTTCACTTCTCAAATATCACTGTGTGTGTCTCCTATATGATATATTTAACTGACATTTTTTATCGTAACAACCAACGATTTATACAGGAAAATCATGACGATTACCAAGGTTGCCCAAACTTTCGCATCCCACTGTAGCTATCCTGGGGGGGGGGGAAGTGATACTGAGGATCCTGGTCCGATTTTGGCTGATGGGGTGGTTGTATCCGCCCTCTATCCTGAACTGGAGGCGGATGTGTTGGAAGTTCAGGGAGAGGCACCTGATTCCTGTCCATGAGGGAGGTTGTTTGTTCATTCTGAACTTCATCGCAAGGTGTTTAAGGAACATCATGATGATACTGTCCTTGCTGGACACCCTGGGAGCAGATCCACTGTTGATCTTATTTCTCGGAGATTCTGGTGGCCGATTTTACATAAGAGTGTTGAGGGCTATGTGGCAGCTTGTGAGACCTGTGCACGTGCCAAGGTGACTCATACTCAGCCCTCAGGATCTCTTCTTCCTTTGTCCATCCCATCCCGTCCCTGGACGGACAATATCACCTATTTGCCCAGTTCTTTGGGGATGACAGTGATTTTGGTGGTGGTCGACAGCTTCAGTAAGATGGCACACTTTATTCCATTTGCTGGTTTACCCAATGCCAAAACTCTGGCTCGGATATTTGTTGATAACATTGTGAAATTACACGGCATTCCCTCTGATGTGGTGTCTGATAGAGGGACTCAATTTGTGTCCAGATTCTGGAAGGCTTTCTGTACTCGCCTGGGGATTCGTTTGTCCTTTTCTTTGCCTTTTCACCATCAGTTGAACGGACAAACGCACTAACCAGAATCTGGAGACATACTGTATTTCAGTTGTTTTGTCGCTGAGAATCAGAAGGAGTGGTCCTCATTTTTGTCTTTGGCTGAATTTGTTTTAAATAACCATCGTCAGAAATCCACTGATAAGTCACCATTTTTTGTTGCATATGGGTTGCATTTGGGTCTTGTCCGGACCTGAATGTGGGTGATTTGGTGTGGTTGTCCACTAGGAACATTAAGTTGAAGGTGCCTTCCTGGAAGTTAAGTCCAAGATTTATTGGTCCATACAAGATCTCTGCCATTATTAATCCGGTTTCTTTTCGCCTTGAACTTCCACAGGCTTGGAAGATCCATAATGTCTTCCATAAATCTTTGTTAAAGAGTTATGTGGATCCTGCTGTACCATCTTCCTTGCCACCTCCACCTGTCATGGTTGATGGGAATTTGGAGTTTCAAATTTCCAGAGTTGTTGACTCTCGTGTCCTTCGGGGTTACCTTCAATACCTCGTTCATTGGAAGGGTTACTGTCCGCAGGAGAGATTGTGGGTCCCGGCGACTGATGTGAATGCCAGTCGGCTTCTGAAGGCCTTTCACAGAGCCCACCCTGATAAAGTTGGTCCTGAGTGCCCTGAGGTCACCCGTAGAAGGGGCGGTACTGTCACCGCCGGCCCTGGGAGAGATCTTAGAAGTTCAGATAGACGGAAGACTCAGGAGTCTATCTGACATATCTCTCTTGTTTTCATTGTTGCTGACAGGTTTCCACCCCTTCGCAGATGCCGCTCATTATCAGTCAGGTGGCTCTTTATATGTTCCGCCTCTCACTTGTTTCCCTGCGGCTGATAGTTCTTTTGTGGAGTGCTCTGATTGTGTGGTGGTTCTGTTCCAGTTGCTTCTCGAGCTAAGTCCTTTTCCCTTTTCTTGGTATGTCTGTTCTGACTTGGCCTCAGGGAGATACTAGCTCCCTCAGTTTGGAAGGAGCCAGTTGCCTCTTTCCCTGTTCCTTAAGCTGAGGGTTTGGTGCAGTGTTTCAGCAGTTTCAAGTTTCTGTGCATGTGCATTTCTACCTTTGAGATTTTCACATGTTGTTAGCAGCTTAGGGAGAGAATCAGGGATTGCTAGCAGGTGTCCTCTTTGTTCCCTAGGTTTGAGGCCTAGTCTGTTGTTGTTTTGTTGTGGTTCCCTTTGGTTGTCTTTCCTTCCCCGTACTACCCGTGACAAGAAGGTGTTCCGCAGTATGGCGCTTTTTTGAGGAAAGTGTGGACGACAAAAGAATAGTAGTTTGCAACCTGTGCCACACCAAAATGAGCTGCGGCGTGAACACTAGCAGCCTCACCACCACCAGCAGGATCTGCCACATGGCATCCAAGCACCGTAATAATTGGGACGAATGCCTGGGTCCACAATCTGTGTCTGCGGGTCACACCACTGCCTCTTCTTCCCCTACGGTACGTGCTGGCCAATCGCCTGTCTAAGGAACGGTGAGAATGCCTCCTGCCCTGCACCTGGACCTTCGTAAGCACCATCAGCGACCTCATTTACCTCACTGTCCCAGCGCAGCATCCAAATGTCATTACCTCAGGCATTTGAACGCAAGCGCAAATAGCCAGCCACCCACCCACAGGCCATATCACTTTATTCGCACCTTTCAAAATGACTGGCCCTGGAAATGTTGCCATTTAGGCTTGTGGACACTGAGGCCTTCCGCAGCCTGATGTCGGCGGCCATCCCACAGTACTCTGCCCCCAGCTGCCACTATTTTTCAAGGTGTGCCGTGCCAGCCTTACAGCAACGTGTCCCGAAATGTCACACGTGCCCTGACCAACGCAGTTATTGGGCAGGTCCACTTAACCACCGACACATGGACAAGTGCATTTGGCCAGGGCCGCTACATTTCCCTAACGGCACACTGGGTGAACATTGTGGAGGCCGGGAGCGAGTCGTTCCCTGGGATGGCACAGGTGCTACCGCCGCCGAGGATTGCTTGCCCTTCCCTTGCCCTAATTACATTAGGGTTTCCGCCAGCACCTACGTTAGTGGCTCTAACTCCCACATCTCCTCCGCCTCCTCCTCCACTTCCACCTCCGAATTATCCACGTGCAGCACCAGTCAGCCATCAGCCGGTTGCTGGAAGCAGTGTGGCACTGCAGTGTGGAAGCGTCAACAGGCCGTGCTGAAACTGATATGCTTAGGGGACAACAGCACACCGCCACAGAGCTGTTGCAGGGGATAAGAGACCAGACTGAGCTGTGGCTCTCGTCACTTAACCTACAACCAGGCATGGTTGTGTGTGAGATTGGCCATAACTTGGTGGCGGCTTTGGAGCTCGGCAAGCTCACACACATCCCACGCCTAGCCCACGTCTTAAACTTAGTGGTTCAGTGGTTTCTCAAAACCTACCCCAATTTTTCTGAGCTACTATTGAAGGTGCGCCGTGTGTGTGCACATTTCCTCATGTCATCGACAGCTTCAGCCGGTCTGTCAATGCTGCAGCAGCGCTTTAACTTGCCAGCTCACTGGCTGTTGTGCGACGTGAGCACGCGCTTGAACTCGACTTTCCACATGTTGGCCAGACTTTGTGAGCAGCAGAGGTCAGTAGTGGAATACCAGCTGCAACATGGTCGTCGTCTTTCCAGTCAGCTTCTGCTAATCAGAAGCGAGGAGTGGGTATGGATGTCTGACCTCTGTGACGTTTTAAAAAACGTTTAAGAAACTCACAGATGGTGAGCGGTGATAACGCTATTATCAGTGTAACCATCCCACTTCTGTGTCTACTCAAACGCTCGCTGCTCACAATTAAGGACAACGCTTTCCATGTGGAAGAGGTGGAAATGGGGGAAGAAGACATTACACAGGGTGATAGCCAGACCACCCTCCGTCCGTCTTCTCAGCGCAAATTGGACGATGAAGAGGAGGAGGATGAGCAGGAGACGGTTGCCTCCGCTACAGAGGGTAGTACCCATGGAAGTTTAATTCCATCTATTCAGCGTGGGTGGGCAGAAGAAGAAAAAGAGGATGAGGAGATTGAGAGTGATCCTCCTGATGACAACAGCGAAGTCTTGCCTGTTGGTACTCTGGCACACATGACTGACTTCATGTTAGGCTGCCTTTCCCGTGACCCGTGCATTATATGCATTTTAGACAACACGGATTACTGGGTGTTCAACCTTCTCGACTCCCACTACAAAGAGAACTTCTCATCTCTCATTCCTCAGGTGGAGAGGACGAGCTAAATGGTGCAATACTAGAAGGTCCTTGTTGAAAAACTGCTCCAAAAATTTCCATCTGACAATGCTGGCGGCAGAGTCCGTACTTCCTTGGGAAACCGAGTGGGGAAAGCAAGGGGTACACACAGCAGTTCCATAAGAGGCAAAGCAACACTCTCCAAGGCCTGTGACAGTTTCATGACACCCCGCCAGCACCCTCACCCTGATGCGCAGCCTAGTGTCACAAGGAGGGAAAAGTTTTGGAAGATGGTGAAGGAGTACGTAGCAGACCATGTCAGCGCCCTCAGTGATCACTCAGTACCTTACAACTACTGGGTGTCCAAGCTGGACACGTGGCACGGACTGGCGCTCTACTCCTTGGAGGTGTTGGCCTGCCCTGCCGCCAGCGTTTTGTCTGAGCGGGTATTTAATTCTGCTGGTGGGATAATAACAGATAAGCGTATCCGCCTGCCAACTGAAAATGCTGACAGGTTCACTCTTATAAAAATGAACATGACTCCACCAGAGGAAAGCGGATGTACAAAGGCACTTTAAATGTGTTGCTTAATTTACTAAATACACTGTATTCCCATGCACCCCTTCCACCACAAACAAGGGTATATGGTTAAATCTTCCTTTTCTCCTCCTCCTCTTCCATCATATCAACATGCTTATTTGTCGCATATAATGCCCTCGCATATATGCCCTCGCATATAATATTTTACAGGGTCAGCTCACTTGCAGGCCCTCACATATAATGTTTTATAGGGTCAGCTCACCTGCAGGTGCTCGCATATAATGTTTTACAGGGTCAGCTCACATGCAGGCCCTCGCAAATAATTTTTTACAGTGTCAGCTCACCTGCAGGCCCTCACATATAATTTTTTACAGGGTCAGCTCAACTGCAGGCCCTTGCATATAATGTTTTACAGGGTAAGCTCACCTGCAGGCCCTCGCATATAATGTTTTACAGGGTCAGCTCACCGACAGGCCCTTGCATATAATGTTTTACAGGGTCAGCTCACCTGCAGGCCTTCACCTACAATCTTTTACAGAGTCAGCTCACATTCTGATGACGACAGCGAAGTCTTGCCTGTTGGTACTCTGACACACATGGCTGACTTCCTTGGACGCTTGTGCTTTAAGAACTTGTCCCACCCTCTCTGGGTGGTTCACAATTAGAAAAAAAAGGGGGCAATGCAACAACATCCAATCAGATTTCAGCCATTGACCTCCCTTAGATTTGGTAGCCCTTTCTCAGGCTCCCTCTCTGGCATCGAACCCTGATTTCCCGTTACCCGTGATCCCGGTAGGCTCAGAAAAGAACATCGAAAGTTGATATGGCAGACATCCGAATGGATTGTTGCCGTCACGGGGATGTGCAATCGCCCAAAGGTTATCTAGAGTCACCAATGCGGCAGCAGGCTCTTGCCCCTAATGTTTTAGATGGTCAGATGCTCCAAATGTTTTTTGATGGTCACCAGCAGGCCATAAATCAGTTTTTCAAGGCTGTGTATGATGTTCTCCTTTATGTGTAACAAAAGGTGTTTTTGAGTGCCTGTTCCTTGTAATTTTTGGCAGCCCTTTCACTTAGTGCATAGGCTTTATGAGTGTAGGAACCTGAACTATTGTACCACAATATGAATGAGGCCCTCCTTTATGTGATATACAGGTTGTATCGGAGTACCTCTTCCTTGTAATTTTTGGCAGTACTTGCACTTTATATATAAGTATATATACAGGAAAGAGTGTTTCTTAAAAAAATTTCCACTAAAATTGATTTTATCTTCGGTTTTGTGCGTATTATTGTCAGTCTGTAAAAGTGGGGTACTACTCGGACAACATCGTTCCCAGCAGCGATCTGGGAATCCAAGATGCATCCAGACATCCTCCCCATGCTGTTCCCGAACCATTTTGCTTGTGTTTCCATCAATTTCTAATCTTTTCCTATGAACCAGGCACCCTCCCTCTTCAGAGCAGGGGGTGCCTGGTTTAATGCTCGGGTTCTCTCATTGACTTCCATTATACTCGGGTGCTTGGTAGAGCAACCAAGCATTCCGATGTGTTTGGCCAGAGAACCCGAGCACCCAAGCACTTTGGGGCTCGATCAACGCTACTAGTCATCTCAACTCAACAGTGTGTTTGGAACCAAGAGTAAAGGTAAGGAAATCTACATTTGTATAGCACAGACCTATTCTTTAGTAAACACCATCTCAAAAGTTAAGTGGGGAATGGCAGCGTCATGTAGTGGAACTATAAAAAGTGATCATTCTACAAAGATCAAATCTCAATCTGTGTCATGATCGGCAAATTGCAGTCTACATGTGTCATGCTGAGTCGCTGACCAATCTGAAGCAAATCTACCAAGATGGATGGGTGAACATCATTATCAAGCAATGTGCAAATTTTTTAACTAGTGACACATAGAATTGTGAGTTTAAGTTTGACCGGCTAAGTAGTTGTCAGTAGCAATCCGGTCTGTTAACTTTGTGGTTGAATACTTTTTCAAGACAATATGGTGGAGATCGATCAAAACTGGTGCAAAAGAAAAGGGGCTTAGTTGACCCTAGCAACCATTTAAATTGCACCTTTCATTTTTCAACTCTTTGGAAAATGAAAGGTGGAATCTGAATGGTTGCTATGGGCAACCAAGCCAGTTTTTTCTTTTCACCAGTTTTGATAAATTTTCCCATATATATTTAAAACCTCTCTAAAAGACCACCACTTTGAGAATATCACCCCTGATCTAGGTCAGATTTTTTTTTATGATAGCAATTTATGTTACCTATAAACATGTATACTAGTCGTCACCTCTCCAGAAGATCATTCCCTTACGTCCTACCAGCAGCACAGATGGGGTTAACCAACCCCCATGGACTGGTAGGACCGGCGGAATTTTAATGAGCCCAAGTAATAATTAAACACTTAAACCTCCCCTATAAAGGAGGGAATCACCTCCAGCCCATTGTGTTTTTTTCTGTCCTCCGGACAGGTGGACTGGGCGGTGTTTCCCCCTCTCTTAGGGGGGAATCTTTTTTTCATGTTATCTGCGGGCTTTGCCTCCGCTTTTACTACTATGGCTTGTCCGGCAGCTTACCTGCTGCCGGCGCTGCGCAGCGGTGCTTCGCTGCGGTGCTTCGCTGCGGTGCTTCGCTGCGGTGCGTTTTTCGATGTCCTCGGCCCTTTCCCTTGCGGCCGCTGGGCGCCGCCATCTTCCGAATCTGACGTCACTTCCGGAATTTTTTCATTGCGACACGATTTTGCGTCATTATTGCCTTTTCTTTTACCTTTCTCCTGAAACATTTATTGGTTGTTTACAAATGTTTTACTTATCCTTTTTTTCTTTTTCCCGCAGTGAGGTCGGTAAACGGTTATTCTTAGCTGAATTTACCTGCACTCGTCAGATCGCAGAAGATAAGCAGCTTGGGGCTTGGTAGGAACCAGCTTGGGAGACTGGTTGGGAATCTCTTGTTCCGTTGACTTTAAGAAATAAAAAAAAAGCCTCCACGGGATTCGAATGGCAGAAAGGCGGTTTCCAAGCGGAAACATTTTTCGTGCTATGATTGTAGCGCGCTTTTGGAGGATAGCTGTCCCTACTCCAGGTGTGACGGCTGCCGTCCGAGGGTTCAACCTTCCACCGAACCTACGATGCAGGATATGTATCAGTGGGTAAAGACCTATGTTGATGGATCCATCAAAGGGGTTATAAGCCTTCTGGATGAGAGGCTTCCTACTCAGACTCCTATGGAGTCTTCGGCTCCAGTATAGAGACTGTCCGCAGTCTCCTTGAGTTCCTCCTCCTCGGATGAGGAGGAGCTTACTTCATGCTTCTTTCCTCCTGATAAGACGCAAAAGTTACTTAAGTCCATCAGGTCGGGGGACCATGATGTTGACCTGGGGGAGCCCTCTGATCCCGCTAGTCGGGCACTTCGTTTCTTTAAAGCGGATGAGACCCTTCTCTCTGTTATGCGCACAGAGTGGAAGAAACCCAAAAGGGGTCTGATTCTAACTAAAGATTCAGAACCATGTTTCCGATTGATAAACCCTTGGTGGAATCGTGGGGTTCCATTCCCAAGGTGGACATGGCGATTGCCAAACTGTCCAAGCACACTCTGGTTCCTCTAGACGATGGGTCGAGTCTGCAGGATCCCCTTGACAGGAGAGCAGAGTGCACACTCAGGAGAGGTTATCCGGCAGCTGCAGCTTCCGTGTCTATGGCCATCGCTGCTACAGAAGTTTCTACCTTCCTCCGGTCTCGATTAAACCAGATCCAGATGGATGTGGATCAGAAGGTGTCTCGGGACGACATTCTGGCGGCTTTAAAGACTGTCAACCTGGCGATGAATTTACTGTCTGATACAGCGCAACAACAGCTGAAGTTGGCGGCTAAAACCATAACCCTGGTGTCAGCAGCCCGCAGGCCTTTGTGGCTTAAGCCTTGGGTCGCTGACAATTCCATGTAGCCTTCCCTTTGAGCCCAACCGTTTGTTCGACTCAGAGTTGGATTAGATTATGGAAGACCTGTCAGATTAAAAGGGGAAGAGTCTTCCACAACAGTCCTTTCGGGGGCGGGGCAGACAAAACCGTGGTGGTAGGTCTGACCAGCAGTCAAGAGCCCGGAGGGACTGGGGAGCGCAGCAAAGAGGTTCGAGGCGCTCTCATGAAGGAGCCAAGGATAAAAAATCCACCTCCTGACTACGGGCCTCCTCAAGGCTCTTGGATGACTCCCGTGACTCCTGCCATCCTGCCAGAAGACTTCCCCATTCCTCTGCCTCATCTTCCCATCAGAGGTCAACTCTCCCACTTCAAGGACATCTGGATCCGAGAGATTTCGGATCCCTGGGTCCTGAATGTCATATCAGAGGGGTACTCAATCAATCTTCTTTCTCTGTCTCCGGACAGGTTCATCAGAACCAAACTTCCACAGGCCGCAAGACAGTCGGTTCTGGAGGCTTACATTCAGGATTACATCCACAAGGGGGCTCTGGAGGAGCAGATCCACCCCTCCTCATCATCCTTCAGTTTCTGCAAGATGGCCGTGACAAAGGCCTTGCTCCATCTACCTTGAGGGGTCAAGTTTCAGCCATTCCAGCTTGTTTCAACAAGTCTTTTTCGCAGGACCCGCTCATTAAACGGTTCCTTAAAGGAGCTGAAAGATTAAAGCCTACAGTACTGAAACCCATTCCTCAATGGGATTTATCAGTAGTTCTCAGGGGGTTAGCATCTCCCCCCATTGAGCCTTTGGAGGAGGTAGATTTCAAGTTTGTCACATGAAAACTTGTTTTTTCTTCTTGCTGTGACTTCGGCCAAGAGGGTCTCTGAGCTTCAAGCTCTATCAGCGCACGAGCCCTATACCAATTTATTGCAAGACCGGGTCCTTTTAAGATTTCTCCCGTACTTTAGGCCTAAGGTTCCTTCTTTCCAGAATATCAACCAGGTGATATCCCTCCCGGTTCTTTCTAGACCTTCTACCTCCTCCGAGGAACCTGCTATACATCCTTGGATGTCTTGAGATGCCTCCGGATCTATGTAGATAGATCAAGGAGTTTAGGAAAGATGAAAATCTTCTAATCCTGTTTGCTGGTAAATTTAAAGGCCGTAAGGCGTCTAAACCATCCATCAGTCGATGGATTAAGGAGGCTAATGGGGAATACTTTTGTTTCCCAATCTCTAGACCCTCCGGGGTTTGTAAAAGCCCATTCTACGAGGGCTGTAGCTACTTCTTTTGCCAAGAGGAGTCTTCTTCCGCTCGACATGATTTGTAAATCTGCCTCCTGGAGCTCTGAATCAACATTCATCTCCCATTATAGACTAGATGCCAGATTAGCTGAGTACTCGGCCTTTGGGCAGACTATTCTTAGTTCTGCCAGGCATGACTGCCCTCCCTAGGGGTTCTTCTTGCTATCTCCCCATCTGTGCTGCTGGTAGGACGTAAGGGAATCGTTAATTTCTAACGATAATTTGTTTTCCCTTAGTCCTAAAAGCAGCACACAAATTTCCCACCCTAGTAAGACTAGTTTTTTCTTGCTATAACACAATGGGCTGGAGGTGATTTCCTCCTTTATAGGGGAGGTTTAAGTGTTTATTACTTGGGCTCATAAAAATTCTGCCGGTCCTACCAGTCCATGGGGGGTGGCTAACCCCATCTGTGCTGCTGTTAGGACTAAGGGAAAACAAATTATCGTTTGAAATTAACGATTCTTTAATGCACTTTAGAGAGAACTCTTGATGAATTATTTCTCGTTTTCCCTTCCTTTTTCAAGACAAAATAATAGGTTCATATTTTTCCAGGCAATTTAATAGTGGAAAATAGCTTGTTTCAAAAGAATTTTACTTTAACTATAATGACAAGGGCATAATTTCCTGCAAACATAAAACACTTCAATATCTACAATTTATTCTGCTTTTCTGTGGCATTTTCATTATTACTATTTTTGTTAATATAATTTTCAGGGTATTTATTTTACTTAGTCATTTATTGTCATTTTATCTTCAAGTTATATACCGTAACCTTTAAGATGTTTGAAATAAAATTAATTTCCATTTTTTTACGGATAGTGTTCTCCATATGTCATGGGGGTTAGGGAATCTGAGTTATGAGGAGTTGTTTGTTGAAGTCTTTAAAGTGAACCTGTCACCTAAAAAAAATGGCCCAATCCCTCCATTTGCCCCAACCCTTCCCCACTTTGACATTCGGCCCCATATTAATTTTGATTATAAAGCCACATATATACAAACCAGATTCCAAAAAAGTTGGGACTCTATACAAATCGTGAATAAAAACTGAATGCAATGATGTGGAGGTGCCAACTTCTAATATTTTATTCAGAATACATAAATCACGGAACAAAAGTTTAAACTGAGAAAATGTACCATTTTAAGGGAAAAATATGTTGAATCAGAATTTCATGGTGTCAACAAATCCCCAAAAAGTTGGGACAAGGCCATTTTCACCACTGTGTGGCATCTCCCCTTCTTCTTACAACACTCAACAGACGTCTGGGGACCGAGGAGACCAGTTTCTCAAGTTTAGAAATAGGAATGCTCTCCCATTCTTGTCTAATACAGGCCTCTAACTGTTCAATCGTCTTGGGCCTTCTTTGTTGCACCTTCCTCTTTATGATGCGCCAAATGTTCTCTATAGGTGAAAGATCTGGACTGCAGACTGGCCATTTCAGTACCTGGATCCTTCTCCTACGCAGCCATGATGTTGTGATTGATGCAGAATGTGGTCTGGCATTATCTTGTTGAAAAATGCAGGGTCTTCCCTGAAAGAGATGACGTCTGGATGGGAGCATATGTTGTTCTAGAACCTGAATATATTTTTCTGCATTGATGGTGCCTTTCCAGACATGCAAGCTGCCCATGCCACACGCACTCATGCAACCCCATACCATCAGAGATGCAGGCTTCTGAACTGAGCGTTGATAACAACTTGGGTTGTCCTTGTCCTCTTTGGTCCGGATGACATGGCGTCCCAGATTTCCAAAAAGAACTTTGAATCGTGACTCGTCTGACCACAGAACAGTCTTCCATTTTGCCACACTCCATTTTAAATGATCCCTGGCCCAGTGAAAACGCCTGAGCTTGTGGATCTTGCTTAGAAATGGCTTCTTCTTTGCACTGTAGAGTTTCAGCTGGCAACGGTGGATGGCACGGTGGATTGTGTTCACTGACAATGGCTTCTGGAAGTATTCCTGAGCCCATTCTGTGATTTTCTTTACAGTAGCATTCCTGTTTGTGGTGCAGTGTCGTTTAAGGGCCCGGAGATCACAAGCATCCAGTATGGTTTTACGGCCTTGACCCTTACGCACATAGATTGTTCCAGATTCTCTGAATCTTCTGATGATGTTATGCACAGTTGATGATGATAGATGCAAAGTCTTTGCAATTTTTCGCTGGGTAACACCTTTCTGATATTGCTCCACTATCTTTCTGAGCAACATTGTGGGAATTGGTGATCCTCTACCCATCTTGGCTTCTGAGAGACACTGCCACTCTGAGAAGCTCTTTTTATACCCAATCATGTTGCCAATTGACCTAATTAGTGTTAATTGGTCTTCCAGCTCTTCGTTATGCTCAAATTTACTTTTTCCAGCCTCTTATTGCTACTTGTCCCAACTTTTTTGGGATTTGTTGACACCGTGAAAATTGGAATCAACGTATTTTTCCTTTAAAATGATACATTAACTCGGATTAAACGTTTGATCTGTCATCTACGTTCTATTACAAATAAAATATTGACATTTGCCATCTCCACATCATTGCATTTAGTTTTTATTCACAATTTGTTTAGTGTCCCAACTTTTTTGGAATTCGGTTTGTAGTATAACATTCAACAGAACTACATAGTATATAGTAACACCTGCCCCAAACATCCCTATTATGATCCACCATTAGATGTGAAGGCAGCATACTATAGAGGAGGAGGAGCTGAGCAGATTGATATATACAGTTTTATGGGAAATATTCTGTAGGTTATAACTTGTCATTTATTCTCTGGTTTAGAAATACCCCATTAGCCCCTTAACGACATCCACTGTAAATGTATGACAGAAGTACCTTCTTTATAAATGGATCCTGCTCCAGAGTGCAGCGGGCACCATAACTGCTGGGTTTCTTCTGTTTTAAACAGCAGACACCTGGAGGTAATGTCTATGATCGTCGATAATGCCGATTGCAGACATTAATTTCTTCAGATGCTGTGGTCAATTGTGACCATGGCATCTGAAGTGGCTTTTGCTGTGCTCTCAGGGCCTGAACGGCTCCCCTGGGTGGCAATTGGAGGATTTGTTTGTTCATAGTGGTAGCCTTAGTCCCTCTGAAGGATTCGAGGCTACTGTACCAGTTTGTGCCACGTGTCCAGCTTGGACACCCAGTAGTTGTAAGGCACTGAGGGATCATTGAAGGTGCTGACACAGTCTGCTATGTACTCCTTCACCATCTTCTAAAATGTTTCCCTCCTTGTGACACTAGGCCACACATCAGGGTGAGGTTGCTGGCGGGGTGTCATAAAACTGTCCCAGGTTTTGGAGAGTGTTGAACTGCCTCTGGTGGAACTGCTGTGTGTTCCCTTTAGCTCCCCTCCTTGGTTAGCTAAGGAATTACGGACTCTGCCGCCAGCGTTGTCAGATGGAAATTTTTGGAGCAATTTTTCAACAAGGATCTTCTGGTATTGCACCGTTTTGCTCATCATCTCCAGCAGAGGAATGAGAGATGAGAAGTTCTCTTTGTAGCTGGGGTCGAGAAGGGTGAACAACCAGTAATCTGTGTTGTCTAAAATGTGTATAACGCACGGATCGGGGGAAAGGCAGCCTAACTTGAAGTCAGCCATGTGTGACAGAATACCAACAGACAAGAATTCGCTGCCATCATCAGGAGGATCACTCTCAATCTCCTCATCCTCTTCCTCCTCTTCTGCCCAACCTTGCTGAACAGATGGAATTAAACTTCCATGGGTACTACCCTCTGTAACGGAGGCAACCGTCTCCTGCTCCTCATCCTCCTCTACATCGTTCAATTCGCGCTGGGAAGACAATCTGAAGGTGGTCTGGCTATCACCCTGTGTAATGTCTTCCCCCATTTCCACCTCTTCCACATGCAAAGCGTCGGTCTTAATTGTGAACAGCAAGCATTTGAGTAGGCACAGAAGTGGGATGGTTACGCTGTTAATAGTGTTATCTCCGCTCACCATCTGTGTTGATTTCTCAAAGTTTCTTAAAACCTCACAAAGGTCAAACATCCATGCCCACTCCTCGCTTGTGAAGAGCGGAAACTAACTGGAAAGGCGACGACCATGTTGCAGCTGGTATTCCACTACTGCCCTCTGCTGCTCACAAAGCCTGGCCAACATGTGGAATGTTGAGTTCCAGAGCATGCTCCATCGCACAACAGCCGGTGAGCTGGCAATTTCAAGCGCTGCTGCAGCATTGACAGACCAGCTGAAGCTGTCAATGACAAGTAAATGTGCACACACGCGGCGCACCTCCACCAGTAGCTCAGACAAATTTGGGTAGGTTTTTAGAATCCGCTGAACCACTAAGTTTAAGACGTGGGCTAGGCATGGGATGTGCGTGAGCTTGCCGAGCTCCAAAGCCGCCACCAAGTTACGGCCATTATCAGACACAACCATACATGGTTCTAGGTTGAGTGGCGAGATCCACAGCTCTGTCTGGTCTCTTATCCCCTGTCACAGCTCTGCGGTGGTGTGCTGTTTGTCCCCTAAGCATATTAGCTTCAGCACGGCCTGTTGCCGCTTCCCCACTGCAGTGCTACACTGCTTCCAGCTACCGACTCATGACTGACTAGTGCTGCAAGCGGATAATTTGGAGGTGGAAGTAAAGGAGGAAGCGAAGGAGGAGAAGTAGGGGTTAAAGCCACTAACGTAGGTGCTTTCAGAAACACTGACGCAATCCTTAGCGTCTGTAGCACCTGTGCCATTCCAGGGTACGACTCCCTCCAGGCGTCCACAATGTTCACCCAGTGTGCTGTCAGGAAAATGTAGCGTCCCTGGTAGAATGCAATTGTCCATGTTTCCGTGGTTAAGTGGACCTTCCCAGTAACTGCATTGGTCAGGGCACGTGTGATGTTATGGGACACATCTTGGTGTAAGGCTGGCACGGAACACCTTGAAAAATAGTGGCTGGGGACAGCGTAACGTGGGACGGGCGCTGACATGAGGCTGTGGAAGCCTCAAGTGTCCACAAGCCTAAATGGAAACATTTCCAGGGCCAGTATTTTGGAAAGCTGTGCATTTAGTGCTATGGCCTGTGGGTGGGTGGCTGGGTATTTGCGCTTGCGCTCAAATGCCTGTGGTAAGGACATTTGTACGCTGCACTGGGACATGGAATTGGATGTGGTCGCTGATAGTGCTTGCGAAGGTTCAGGTGCAGGGCGTGTGGCATCTGGGCCTGCACCTTTGACAGGCGATTGGTCAGCACGTAACACAGGGGAAGAGGAGGCAGTGGTGTGACCCGCAAACCTAGATTGTGGACCCAGGCGTTCGGCCCACCTATTACAGTGCTTTGATGCCATGTGGCGGATCATGCTGGTGGTGGTGAGGTTGCTAGTGTTCACGCCCATGCTCATTTTTGTATGGCACAGGTTGCAAATTACAATTCTTTTGTCGTCCGCACTTTCCTCAAAAAAGCGCCAGACTGCGGAACACCTACCCCTTGGCAAGGGAGATTTTCGCAAGGGGATGCTCCGGGGAACAATTGCGGGCCAGTTTGGCATGGCCCGCCTTCTCCCTTTTGCTACCCCACTGCCCCGTCCCTTACTGCTCGCCTTCTTAATATGAATTATTATATATGATTGAAAGTCTGTCACACGTACAGTAGTGTAGGATTTGGAAGTGTATGCGCAAACACATTTAAAAAGGTATTTGGGATGTTGAAACGTCAAACAGGAAATATCCCGCAGAAAATGTCAATGCTGTCACCAGCGGATAATGAAAAATTACAGGGAATATCACAGGTATTTGGGATGAGAAAATGTTATATTGGAGAGGTACCACCGGTAATAAGTCTATGCAAAAAAGTAAAGTGTATAACACAGATACATTTTTGAAGCGCACAGGTTACACTGCAGATGTGGCCCTGGTAATGTAACTGTCAGAAGCGGACACCCTTTATTGAAAAAGGACACTGTATGTCACAGATATTTATTGGATGCGCGCACTTTACACAGGAGATGTGGCGCAGCTAATGTCACTGCTCGCAGAGGACACCGCCTACGGAAAAAGTACACTGTATGTCAAAGATAAATTTTAGAAGCACACACGTTACACTGCAGATGTGGCGCTGCTCATGTCACTGTCCACAGCAGAAACTGTCTATGGAAAAAGTACACTGTATATAACAGATAAATTTTAGAGGCGCACACGTTACACTGCAGATGTGGCGCTGGTAATGTCACTGTCCGCAGCAGACACCGTCTATTGAAAAAGTACACTGTATGTCACAGATATTTTTTTGATGCGCACACTTTACACAGGAGATGTGGCGCAGCTAATGTCACTGTCCGCAGGGGACACCGTCTACGGAAAAAGTACACTGGATGTCAGATATTTTTGGGATGCACACACTTTACACAGGAGATGTGGTGCAGCTAATGTCACTGTCTGCAGCGGTCACTGTCTACGGAAAATGTACACTGTATGTCACAGATATTTTTTGGATGCGCACACTTTACACTGGAGATGTGGCACAGCTAATGTCACAGTCTGCAGCGGACACTGTCTACAGAAAAAGTACACAGTATGTCACAGATATTTTTTGGATGCGCACACTTTACACTGGAGATGTGGCACAGCTAATGTCACAGTCCGCAGCGGACACCGTCTACAGAAAAAGTACACAGTATGTCACAGATATTTTTTGGATGCGCACACTTTACACTGGAGATGTTGCACAGCTAATGTCACTGTCAGTAGCAGACGCCTTTTACGGAAAAAGGACACTGTATGTCACAGATATTTTTTGGATGTGCACACTTTACCCAGGAGATGTGACACAGCTACTGTCACTGTCCACAGCGGACATCGTCTACGGAAAAAATACATTGGATGTAACCGATATTTTTTGGATGCGCACACTTTACACAGGAGATGTGGCACAGCTAATGTCACTGTCCGCAGCAGATACCGTCCATGGAAAAAGGACACTGTATGTCAGATATTTTTTAGATGCGCACACTTTGCACAGGAGATGAGGCACAGCTAATGTCACTGTGCGCAGCGGACACCGTTTATGGAAAAATTACACTGGATGTCAGATATTTTTTGGATGCACACACTTTACACTGGAGATGTGGCACAGCTAATGTCACTGTCCGCAGTGGGCACCGTCTACGGAAAAAGTACACTGGATGTCAGATATTTTTTGGATGCGCACACTTTACACTGTAGATGTGGCGCAGCTAATGTCACAGTCCACAGCGGACACCGCCTACAGAAAAAGTGCACAGTATGTCACAGATATTTTTTGTATGCGCACACCTTACACAGGAGATGTTGCGCAGCTAATGTCACTGTCCGTAGTGGTCACCGTCTACGGAAAATGGACACTGTATGTCAGATATTTTTTGGATGCGCACACATTACACTGGAGATGTGGCGCAGCTAATGTCACTGTCCGCTGTGGACATCGTCTATGGAAAAAGGACACTGTATGTCACAGATTTTTTTTGGATGCGCACACTTTACACAGGAGATTTGTTGCAGCTAATGTCACTGTCCGCAGCTGACACCATCTACGGAAAAAGTACACTGGAAGTCGGATTTTTTTGGGATGTGCACATTTTGCACTGGAGATGTGGCGCAGCTAATGTCATTGTCCACAGCGGACACCATATATGGAGAAAGGACACTGTATGTCTCAGATATTTTTTGGATGCGCACACTTTACACAGAAGATGTGGCGCAGCTAATGTCACTGTCCGCAGCGGACACTGTCTACGGAAAAAGTACACTGTATGTCACAGATATTTTTGGATGCGCACACTTTACACTGGAGATGTGGCGCAGCTAATGTCACTTTTCGCAGCTTACACCGTCTATTGAAAAAGTACACTGTAAGTCACAGATATTTTTTGGATGCACACACTTTACTTGACTTAGACTTTTTTTTACTTTCCTTCATGTCTGGTGATCCTTGACTTAGACTTGACTTAGACTTTTTTTTACTTTCCTTCATGTCTGGTGATCCTCCAAAAAAAAAGGAAGACACACGGAAACAAAAACGGAAACGGATCACGGAACAATGGAACCCCATTTTGCGGAACTGAACACAACAACGGTTGTGTGCATGAGGCCTTAGGCTGTGCTGCAATACCATACATGGACCACTGTCAAGAGTGTTGCTGTTTCTTGTAGAAAATCACCATGTTTTTGTCATTTCAAATAACCATGTTAATAGAATAGAGTGGACTCTTTTTTTGGACATCCTAGAAAATGTTGTCTTACACGGTACCAACCGTACAAAAGGTGCTTTAGAGGCATCTTTTTATTTTTGAAGTAGGTTTATTCGCTTATTTTATTTATCCAAAAAACTTGTATCAGGTCTTTCTGCCATCCTGCTACTTTGGGATAGTCAGATAAGATCATATCCCTTCAGTCTTCATTTCATAATGAGCAAGTAGCTGGCACATTAGTAAGACATAAATAATAGTTGTATTCAGACCCGTTCATGTGCACAAGATGAGATCACTGTTCTTGACATGAGATTGTATAGTAAAAATAGAAATTTAGCTAATGGTCCAAATATAGAAACCTTAATAGGCTTAATCTGCATAAAATTATAGTCTAGGCTAAATAGGGCAAAGAAAGACATTATAACCTACAAATGATTAATTTAGCATTCAGCAACAAAAAAAAATAATAGAAGGAAAATGATGAACTTATAGTTAAGGAGTAACCATCTCTACTGTGGAGGTAATTCAGTGTCTCACGCCTCTATAGAGTTTAGTCTAAAGCTGATCCATAGATGTTCATATAAATTGTGCTGCAGTTTGCAAAACGGTCCACTTGTTTAGCTGTTAAAAAGGGGCAGAAGGAACCATGAAATGCATCTAGAAGCTGAATCAGCACCGAGCCCAACTATTGCTATTGGAAATAGAAGATGAGGCGATACTGTATATAAAGGATATGCACTTGGAAATAACAGAGCTGGCCAATAGAGTTGGGTGGACACCTGGATGTTCGGGTTCGACGGGTTTGGCAGAACTTAACAAAAAAAGTTCGAGTTCGGGACCCGAACTTGACCACTAAACCGAACCCCATTGAAGTCAATGGGGACCCGAACTTTTGAGCACTAAAATGGCTCTAAAAATGTAATGGAAAGGGCTAGAGGGCTGCAAATGCCAGCAAAATGTGGTTAAGAGCATGCCAAAGTGCTCTGCAAACAAATGTGGATAGGGAAATGACTTTAAATACGTAAAAATAAAAAAAGATAATCTTGATCCAGGAGGACGAGGTCCATATGGAGTAGGAGGTTAAGGAGGCAGTGGATGTGGTGGTGTAGGTGGAAGCGGTAAAGGAGGAGGAGGAGGTAGCCTACACTGCTTTTTGGTTTTAAATTTAAAAAAAAAAAAATATTTAGGGTACACGCCAAAACATTGGGAAATATAACCTGTGATAACCCCCTCCAGTCGTGCTAAACACACGTTCAGACAATACACTGGCTGCAGGGCAGACCAGCACCTCCAAGGCATAAAGGGAAAGCTAAGGCCATGTGCCCAATTTGAAGACCCAGTAGTTGCAGGGGGCAGACCCATCAGTCAGTTCGTGTAGGCGTGTGCACTCATACTGCTCCACCATGACGCACGTCCCCGTGATGTTCACGATCCAATCCGATATCTGCTCTAAAACTTTCAATGTTCTTTTCTGCGCCTACCATGTTGATCACGGTTATCGGCGAATCAGGGTTCCACGCCAAAGAGGGAGCATGAGAAAGGGATAGCCCATCCAAGGGAGAACAATGAATTAAAACTGAAGAATCGAAGGAAAGGAGGGGGCGTGCAGCAATTACCCACTCCCGACTCGGGGAGGTAGTGACGATAAATAACAATACAGGACTCTTAAGATGCCCTGTTATTGGAATGATTAATAAAAAATTATAGGGAATGTCACTGGGGTATTTAGGATTTGGAAACGATAGACAGGAGAGGCCCTTCTACCGCTTTGTTGACTCTAGATAACTTCTGCCTGATCGCACATCACCGTGAAGTCCGCGATCCATTTGGATATCTTTTCTATAAAATTAAATATGATTGAGCGGAAAAAAGGGACAAAATATAGAAGCGGAAATGTGGGACAAGTTGTTAAGTTTAAGCATTGAATCAATTAAAGAAGAATTTTTTAAATCGAATTCCCTGTTACCTATGCAGAGCAGGGGTTTGTAAACTGCAAAATTGGTAAAATGTCACCTGGCAATGTACCAATTTTTTATTTTTTATTTATGTCCCTATCACCTATGGAGAGCAGGGGTTTAATCACGGCAAAAATGGTCAAATGTCACCTAAGAATGTAACAGGCAAATTAGTGAAATGTTTTTAACTGTCTACTAGGTATAGCAGGGGTATATCATACACAAAAATTGGTGAATTTAATTTGTAACAGACAAATTAATGATTTTTTTTACCTGTCTACTAGGTATAGCAGTGGTATATCACACCCAAAAATTGGTAAATTTCACCTTAAAATGGTGGAGGTGGTGAGTGGGAAGGCCGAAGTTACGCTGCAGCGCTGACAGGCGAGTAGCAGCAGGGTAAGAACGCCAAAAGCGCGCACAAACAGAGTAATTTTTAAGGAACCTTTGCACAACCAGGCAAGGGATGTTCGTCAAACCGGCTAGTCCCAGATCTGCTACGAGATTTCACCCATTATCGCACACCACCAGGCCGGGCATCGGTCTGTTGTTTGAGGCCCGTCCATAGCTCCTGCGCGGTGTGGGGTTTGTCCCCCAAACAGATAAGTTGTAAAACTGGCTGCTGTCGTTTACCCCTGGCTGTGCTGAAGTTGGTGGTGAAGGTGTTACGCTGACCGGATGAATAGTCGGTAGAGGATGAGGAAGCGGAGGAGGAGGAAGCAACAGGAGGCAAACTGAAGCGCCCTGCAATCCTTGGTGGTGGAAGGACATATGTAGTGTCCCACTACATAAGGGTGGGCACTACTAAGGGTCATGTTGCCCCACCTCCTGTGGAAAATTGCTATGGTATTTTATATTGCAATGTAATGTATAATGTCATGTTAATTCCTGTGTACCAGGCCTGTTAGGGGTGTAATTTCTCCTCCCAAGCTGTAGAGGGAGCTAGGGAACCCCTTAGTATATATAGTTAGGCCCAGACAGGAAGGAGTTAGTTCAGTCTAATCCAGGAGGCTAAGTAGCTCAGGCTAGCCTGCCTGAGGTCTCTGAGCAAGAGAAGCTCAGAAGTTAATCCAGGTGAAGAAGTTACCTCCTGAAGATATATAGCACCTTTAAAAGTACAGTGCAGAGCCACTTTTATCCAGCCAAATAGAAAGCTGAAGGGCAGAAGGATATATACAGCAAGAGGATATATACCGGAGGTTTTCCCTACCCAAGGATAAAGCCAGCAATAGGGCATACGGGCCTTGGTGAAAGCCAGACAGGATCTGAGGAAAGTACAGCCTGATCTGTAAGTGTTATTGCAAAGAGTATCTTGCAAAGACTTTGCCTACCAATTGTATGAAGCCTGCCTATATTCAACATTATACATATGGAAATAACTGAAGACTGTAAATAGTTGAACTATTCAGTAAAAAAAAGTTCTGGTTCACTGCAACTGTGTGTACCTCAATTCTTCCTACAATAAATCGGTGTGTCACCGTTACCGGCACTGGCGTCACAAACTATAAGGGATCTTGCCACAGGCACACTAAACCCACAACACCCAGGGCACCTCACCTACCACCTGGCCTGGTCCCTATACACAGAGAGTGCCCCAGAGGATTCATGTGCCAGCCTCTCCATCACTGCTGTACGCCTGCCCAGGGTAAAAAAAAAACTGTGAGTACCAAGAGCAACCCTCGTTCTGCCTATTAACCGTGACTTCACATTCGCTAACCCTGCAGGGCTGCATACTGCATATTTTGGCGTCACGAACAGGATACGGAATATTCCTACGCCATAGTGGAATTTGAACTGTGTGCCATTATTGCCTATAAAGTGATAAATGCCCTATCTGTTTATTTGAAAATTGTTGGGCCAAAGAACTGTGAAAAATCGCGGTGTGAAAACTGTATATTGTGGACTGTTTGCTGCTTCCTAAGTCACCGCTTGCTGTCAGTGAATTGACAGCCTTATGCTTAAAGATGGCCACCTAAGCTACTGGAATTATTGCTGCACCATCGTTGTGTCCCTCTGGCGCGAAAAAGAAGGAAAGGTACCGCCCTGCCTGTAAAGAAGATACTGCCTACCTCGAATCCTGGAGCTCAGAGAGGCCTCGCCTATCTCCTGACGCTGCGCGTGGGACCTCCGCACGACGTAATCTCGTACCTCGCGAGACCTGGACTGCGCATCACCGGAGTGAGTAAACTTTCGGTACTAACCGATTCCTTTGTATTCAAGTGTTGGGAGGATTCCGATCCTTGCTGGGAGACTTGGGGAGGTCCCTCGTTAGTCATAAGTGACTTAATCCAGGGGAGAACACATCCAATTCGGATTTTTGCCTGCTCTGCTGCTCCTTAAAGGGCCATACCCACTCTGGGGGGTCACCATTAGTAACGGCCTAAGAAAGTGAAGTTCAGCATGAGTCTGCCTACAGAACTTGTCCCCATAGACCACGCCATGTCCGCACCTGAGGGAACGGGGCAGGTGGCCCCCAATGAGCCTTCTGTAATTCACGCAGATGAGAACAGGGTGCCCGCCGCTGCGGCAGCATCCAGTCTGACGCCGCTGACCATGCCATATTATTTCGGGGCCCCCTGGTTCCCGCGGTACTCCGGGGAAGCCCACAAACTGAAAGACTTTAAAGACCAGATCATGGCCTTATTCCGGCTCTATCCTATCTCCGCGGAGCAACAGATGGAGATCCTCTTAGCGCAGTTAGAAGGGGCCGCCCGCAGGGAAGTCATGTCATGGCCCAGCTCCGAAAAAAATAATATGGGACAGATCTTTGATCGCCTCGGCACCACGTTTGAAGCTACGATGGTGTCGGAAGTTAAGATGTGATTTTTCAGCAGAAAGCAACAGTCCAGTGAGTCACTCCGTGATTTTGCTTTGTCCCTGCAAGAAACCTTGAGGGCCATGGTCCAGGTGGACCCCCGGGAGGCTGAGGACCAAGACTGGACTCTGAGAGAGCAGTTCATTGTGGGTGTAAACATTGAACACATAAAGGGCCAGCTGAGGATACTGTCAGCCCAACACCCCAATTGTGCGTTTTTGGACTTTAAGGAGCTGGCCATCAGTATCCTGGGTCAAAACCCGCCCACAGGGCCGGCGGCCTCCCTTGAACCTCAGGCCTGCCAGCCAAAAATTATTGATGTGAAAACGTCTGGAGCCAGTCAAGCCACCCAGGCTCCAGTAACAGATGTGGTTGCTGTGTTAATGGAGCAAGTTAACCATCTCACTAAGAGCCTGGAAAAGGTGTGCAGGAAAATAGAGGAATGGGAAAGACCATTGTTATTGGAAGACGAAAGCCCCCTACCTCAAAGGCTCCTCCCGCCTGCATATAAAGAGGTCTACCCCAAAGAACCCGATGGGCGACTGAGCTACCGGTCTAAGAATCGCAAACAGCCTGTCTGCACCTATTGTAAAAAATATCGCCATACTGAGACAACGTGTTGGCAGTTAAACGGGCCACCCCCGAGGCCGAGGACTGCCCCTCGGGAGGTAGAACAGTAGGTCCAAAAGATCCAAGTTGGATGCCCAGATACGTGGGATCTCGTCCGAAAATTAACATATGCATCAACAGGATACCTTTTGAAGCCCTGCTGGATACTGGGTCTCAGGTCACCACCATCCAACGACCCACCTTTGACAAATTCTGGGATTCAAGTCTCCTCACCTAGCCACCGGAATCCTGGCTGGATATCATTGCCAGCAACGGCAAGCCGGTGAAAGTCCATGGGTACTGGGAACCTACCCTTCAGGTGGGAGAAGCCACCTTACCACAGCAAGGTGTGATTGTGGTGCAAACCGGAGATAAAGGGGGACACCCCGTGATCTTAGGGACTAATGTCTTTAAAAATTGTTACTCCGAGGTACTTGAGGCCCTGAACCAGTCCATACCTTCAGCTTCACCTGCTTCTAAAAGAGTAATTCAAAAGACTATCAGTGTGCTATGTGCTCAGCAAAAATTTTCAAATGGAAAAGGAGAAATTTGCACTGCTTGGAACCGGGATAACCGGCCGGTGATCCTGCAACCGAATTCCCAAATCCTTTTGTGGTGCCGTGCTGTACTAGGGATCCAGGGCCAAGACTATCAAGCCCTAGTGGAGCCTATCCAGATTGAAAATCATCCCTTCGTGTGAGCAGTCAAGAGCCTGGTGACCGTATCTCAAGGTAAAGTGCCTGTCCGTTTGATTAATTTCAGTGATCACCCTGTTGCTCTCTCTAAGCACTGCCCTGTTGCTCATCTTTTCCAGGTATCCTTCCAGGATGTTATCTGTCTGCCTGCCACGGAAACGTCTCAAACTGCACAGAGCAGCAGCGCCCCTGCCAGCGCCTCTTCAGTATCCTGTTGGGAGGAACTTCATGTGGGGAACGAATCCACCCCGCAGGATCAAATAGAGGGAGTCCTGAATCTGGTGAAGGAGCACCACCAGGCTTTTAGCAAGCACTCCACGGACTATGGAGAGGTCAGTGTAATCAAACACACCATACCTACTGGCTCTCATCCTCCTATCAAGGAGAGATACAGACCCATACCACCTACTACCTATCAGTCCGTAAAAGAGATGATACAGGAAATGAAGGACTCTAATATAATCTGGGACAGTCATAGTCCCTGGGCTGCGCCCCTAGTTCTTGTTTGTAAAAAAGATGGCAGCATTAGATTCTGCGTGGACTATAGAAAAATTAATCAAATCACCCACAAAGACGCTTATCCGTTGCCACGCATTGAAGAGTCTTTGACCGCCCTGGGGTCATCAGCCTACTTCTCGACTCTGGACCTAACCAGTGGATACTGGCAGGTACCTATGGCCCCGGAAGACCGGGAAAAGACCGCTTTCACTAAGCCTATGGGCCTGTTTGAATTTAACTACATGCCTTTCGGACTGTGTAATGCTCCAGGGACATTCCAGCGGTTGATGATGTCATTATCTACTCCAAGACATACGAGGATCATTTAAAACATCTGGCTGAAGTTTTCAAGTCCTCGTTAAATATGGCCTTAAAATCAAGCCGTCCAAGTGCCATCTGCTGAAACCAGCGGTAAAGTATCTGGGACACGTTGTTAGTGCAGAAGGAGTCCAGCCTGATCCTGATAAACTTGCTGCTGTCCGTAATTGGCCTACTCCTACCCCCGTGAAGGAGGTGAGAAGTTTCCTCAGCTTTGCAGGATATTACAGATGCTTCATCCCACATTTTGCACAGATTGCGGATCCGATCCAGGAACTCCTAAGGGGGCATCCCAAAAAGAGTCCAAAGACTCCTATCCCTGTTGAATGGAATGAAGAACGGGAGATTGCCTTCCAGCTCCTAAAGAAGAAGCTGACTGAACACCCTGTCCTGGGTTACCCGGATTATCAGAAGCCGTTTCACCTCTATACGGATGCCAGTAAAAGAGGCCTGGGAGCCGTGTTGGCTGAGGTGCAAGACATCAAAGAGGGGGTGATTGCCTATGCCAGCAGATCCCTGAAGGGAGCTGAGAAAAACGATCAGAATTATAGTTCCTTCAAGCTGGAGTTCCTTGCTTTAGTGTGGGCTGTGACTGAAAAATTCAAGGACTACCTTGCTGCCACTCCGTTTGTCGCCTTCACTGACAACAATCCCCTGGCGCACCTGAATACAGCCAAGTTAGGGGCTCTGGAACAAAGATGGGCCTCCCGCCTTGCCAACTATGACTTCACTGTGAAATACCGGGCAGGCCACTCAAATGATAATGCTGATGCCCTGTCTCGGCTTCCCACTACAGAAGCACCAGATGAACCAAAAGATGCCTGGGAAGAGGTGGAGATGCCGGCGTTTTACAACAAGTTTTCTCAGCAAGATAATGTTCACACTGAAAATAACTCGGCTGCTGATCTCTCTCCACTGATTAATCCTGAGTCCAGAGGCGAACAAGAAAGGTGGATTAAGCTCCAGTCAGAAAGTAGAGTCCTCGGTGAACTGCTCGACTTCCTTACTAGTGGAAGAACTCCTGAAAGAGTCCACAGGAAGAGTGCAGACCCAGAACTATTGAAATTGTGGAGACATCGCCACCAACTCTTCCTTCAAAAAGGCCTGTTGCTAAGAAGGAGCCTGGATCCAGTGTCCTGCGATAGGGTGTACCAGATCCTCATACCACGTCGAGACCCCAGTCTTGTATTAGGGATGTATCACAACCGTTCTGGACATTTCGGTGTGCAGAAAACTGAGGCCACCATTCGTAGAAGGTTCTATTGGATTGGGATGAGAGAAGACATTGAAAAATGGTGCCGGGAATGTACTGCCTGTGCCGTCGGGAGAAGTGAACCCCATGACCAGAGAGCACTTCTCCATCCTATCATGAGTAAGGCTCCCCTGGAGCTTGTTGCCATTGATTATGTGAAGTTGGAGCCAAGTTGCTCAGGTTATACTTATGCCATGACCATTATTGATCACTTCACTAAGTTTGTTGTAGCAGTGCCTGTGAAGGACCTGACAGCCAAGACTGCGGCGGAAGCATTCTGGAAGCATTTCCTCCTGCCCTACGGCTGCCCAGAGAGAATCCTCACTGACCAGGGGTCTGCGTTTGAATCACAGTTGTTCCAGGAGATGTGCCTGCTACATAACTGCCAGAATCCGGGCCACCGCCTATCATCCGCAAGGTAACGGACTCTGTGAAAAAATGAATCAAACCCTCATCGAAATGTTGAGAGCAGTGCCCCCTGAGACAAGGGGTAATTGGCCTACTCTGCTGCCACAACTTATGTATAAGTATAACAATACCATTCACTGCTCCACCGGGTACACACCCTTCTATTTGATGTTCGGCCGTCAAGGGAGGCTGCCTGCTGACCACTCCCTGGACGTGCAAGTACCCGATGCCATCAACCCACTACCAAAGACTGATTGGGTGGTGGAGCATCAAAGACGTCTCCTTAATGCCAAAGAGATTGTTCAGGAGCGCATGGAAAGTGCCCAAGAGCAGCAGCAGAGAGACTATGACCTGGCTGCTCATGCAGAACCTCTTGCTATAGGAGACGTGGTATGGTTGAAGAATAACCACAGAACCAGCAAGCTGGACAGTAAGCGGGAGAGGACTCCCTACGTCATTACTGCTATTCCTAATGCTGAGACCCACGTGTACCAAATTTCCAGGGAAGGTAAAGGCTCTCAGATCGTACACAGGAACCGTTTAAAGCCCTGCATAGAATGAGAAACTGCAACAGAGGACATTGAGTCAGAGTCTCCTGAGCCAGAGTCGTCGGCCCAACCTGTTGATCCTATGCAGGCCGTTGAGAACCTGTTACATGACAAAGAGCCACTTCATTGGTTCCTCACACCCTGGTTGAACTTGGTGGTACCGGTTCCAGTTCCTGCTATTCCTCAACCCCAGGAGGACCTGTCCCAGGGTATACCTGAAAGGGCTCCATAACCTGCGGATTCCTCTGGCCCCCCTGAGCCAAGGCAGGAAGAGTCTCTACCAGTAAGGAGATCCACGCGGCCTACTAAGGGGCACCCACCTGTGAGATTCGGAGACTACATTGTTGACCAGAGTAACTCCTCCCGGGAAACCCCTGTTTAACTGTCTACAAGACCCGGGTACGGACTCATTTCGTTCTTTTGAGCCTCTAGGAACTTATGTTATATTTGCATTTTATTATTATGGATTATCCTGGTTATTCCTGATACGCTGTACCAGGTCAGCGCCCCTGTTCCCTATACTGTCCTGTGTGAAGAGAACGAGGCCCCTTTTCACCGCACTTGTTCCTTTGCCAGCGGAGCTGCCTGATATTTTCCTTGCAAATGTAGTGTTTGTTGTATATGCCTGCTTTGCATTTTTGTCTTTTAGGTCACAGTTTCCAGCTAGGCGGGCCCCCTGTGTTGCGCCGAGGACGGGCAACCTCAAAGTAGCGGTGTATGTAGTGTCCCACTACGTAAGGGTGGGCACTACTAAGGGTCATGTTGCCCCACCTCCTGTGGGAAATTCTATGGTATTTTATATTGCAATGTAATGTATAATGTCATGGTAATTCCTGTGTACCAGGCCTGTTAGGGGTGTAATTTCTCCTCCCAAGCTGTAGAGGGAGCTAGGGAACCCCCTAGTATATATAGTTAGGCCCAGACAGGAAGGAGTTAGTTCAGTCTAATCCAGGAGGCTAAGTAGCTCAGGCTAGCCTGCCTGAGGTCGCTGAGCAAGAGAAGCTCAGAAGTTAATCCAGGTGAAGAAGTTACCTCCTGAAGATATATAGCACCTTTAAAAGTACAGTGCAGAGCCACTTTTATCCAGCCAAATAGAAATCTGAAGGGCAGAAGGATATTTACAGCAAGAGGATATATACCGGAGGAAGTTTTCCCTACCCAAAGATAAAGCCAGCAATAGGGCATACAGGCCTTGGTGAAAGCCAGACAAAATCTGAGGAAAGTACAGCCTGATCTGTAAGTGTTATTCCCTCTGAGTATCTTGCAAAGACTTTGCCTGCCAATTGTATGAAGCCTGCCTATATTCAACATTATACATATGGAACTAACTGAAGACTGTAAATAGTTGAACTGTTCAGTAAAAAGAAGTTCTGGTTCACTGCAACTGTGTTTACCTCAATTTTTCCTACAATAAATCGGTGCGCCACCGTTACCGGCACTGGCGTCACAAACTATAAGGGATCTTGCCACAGGCACACTAAACCCACAACACCCAGGGCACCTCACCTACCACCTGGCCTTGTCCATATACACAGAGAGTGCCCAGAGGATTCATGTGCCAGCCTCTCCATCACTGCTGTACGCCTGCCCAGGGTAAATAAAAACTGTGAGTACCAAGAGCAACCCTTGTTCTGCCTATTAACCGTGACCTCACATTCACTCACCCTGCAGGGCTGCGTACTGCACATGCGCCAAACTGCTATCCGCCTCAGGCCCAGCCACCACTGCATTTACCCAGTGTGCTGTTATGGGGATATAACGTCCCTGACCAAGCTTACTGGTCCACGTATCCGTAGTTAGGTGGACCTTGCCACAGATGGTGTTGCGCAGTGCACACCTGATTTTGTCCCCCACTTGGTTGTGCAAGAAAGAGATGGCACACCTGGAAAAGTAGTGGCGGCTGGGCACGACATACTGTGGGACAGTCACCGCCATAAGGCTTTTAAAACTCTCTGTCTCCACCAGACGGAATGACAGCATTTCAAAGGACAGTAATTTTGAAATGCTGGCATTCAGGGCCAGGGATCGCGGGTGGGTAGTGGGGTACTACCTCTTCCGCTCCAGTGTTTTGGAGATGGATAGCTGAACGCTTCTGTGGGACATTGTGGAGATGCTTGGGGACCCAGGTGGTGGTGTTGCTGGCAGATCCTCTGTTTTCGGGGTGGCAGGTGGCACTGTCACTCCAGAGGTGGATGAAGAGACCGAGACTGCAGCAGAAGAGGAAGCAGGAGGAGCCAGAGACCTTTCTTGGTTTTTGAGGTGTCTACTACACTGCAGCTCGTGCTTTGCACTTAGATGTCTGGTTATGCAGGTTGTGCTCATGTTCAAAACGTTTATGCCTCACTTCAGTCTCTGATTGCACAGCGTGCAAACCACTCAAGTCATGTCGTCAGTACATTGTCTGAAGAACTGCCACACCAGGGAACTCCTTGGAGCTGGCTTTGGTGTGCTCGGTCTCTTGCTGCAGTGGGCAGTAGCAGGCGTACTGTCTAGGGGACGGCCGCTCTGCTTTTGCACCCTGCTCCCTCTTCTGCTGTGCTGGTGGCTCTGTGTGACCACCGCCTCTTCCTCCGAACTACACAGGTCACTCGCATGATCTTGATTCCATATGGGGTCGAGGAACTCATCGTCCTCCACATCATATTCCACCCAGTCTTCACCACTGCCCTCCTTGATGGTCTGCACACTTTCGAAAGCCACAGCAGTTGGAACCTGTGTTTAGAGTTGAGCGAACACCTGGATGTTCGGGTTCGGCAGGTTCGGCCAAATTTGAAAAAAAAAGTTCGGGTTCGGCACCCGAACTTGACCCGAACTTGACCCCGAATCCCATTGAAGCCAATGGGGACCTGAACTTTTGAGCACTAAAATGGCTCTAAAATAGTCCTGGAAGCCCTAGGGCTGAAAAGTGCATCAAAATGTGCTTAAGAGCATGACAACTGTTCTGCAAACAAATGTGGATAGGGAAATGAAATAATCACATAAAATACAGAAAAAAACAAAAAAACAATCTGGATCTAGGAGTAGGAGGTTGAGGAGGCGGTGGATGGGGGGATGTGGCGGTGTAGGTTGATGTGGCGTTGTAGGTGGAAGCGGCGGTGAAGGAGGAATAGGTAGCCAACACTGATTTGTGTTATTATTTATTTTTTAATTGGGGTATCCCCCAAAATATTGGGACATATAATAAAATAAAACTAAGAATAAGTGCACTTGAGTACAAGAATGGATGGTTGAGGCTAGTATAAATGTCTGTTCTGCACAAGGAACGGACAAGTCCTATGGGATCCATGCCTGGTTCATTTTAATAAACGTAAGCTTGTCCACATTGGCTGCGGCCTGTGATAATGCTCTCTGCCGTGCTAAACACACGTTCACACTATACACTGGCTGCAGGGCAGGTCAGCACCTCCAAGGCTGACAAAGCTTTTCCACATTTTGGCCATGCTAATCCTGCCTTCTCAGGTGCTGGTGGTGCCCCAGCTGCATTGGCAACCTCTTCCTCCTCCTCTGCCTTCGCCTTGTGCTTCCACTGTGCCCCCGCTGTCAGGTGGGAATGCTATCATCAGCGTGCTCTTGTAATTGCGCATCTTCCGATCAGTAACCAATGTTTTCACTAAATTGAGTTCCCTGTCAGCAATGCAGAGCAGTGGTTCATTCACGGCAAAAGGGGGTTCATGTCACCCAGCAATAGAACAGAGGATTTTGAGAGATTTAGGACCCTGTCAGCAATGCAGAGCAGGGGTTCATTCACGGAAAAAGGGGGATTATGTCACCCAGCAATACAACAGAGGATTTTGAGAGATTTAGGCCCCAGTCAGCAATGCAGAGCAGGGGTTTATTCATGGCAAAAGGGGGTTCATGTCACCCAGCAATACAACAGAGGATTTTGAGAGATATAGGCCCCAGTCACCCAGGCACAGCAGGGGTTCATTCATGGCAAAAGGGAGTTCATGTCACCCAGCAATAGAACAGAGGATTTTGAAAGATTTAGGCCCCTGTCAGCAATGCAGAGCAGGGGTTTATTCACGGCCAAGGGGGTTCATGTCACCCAGCAATACAACAGAGGATTTTGAGAGATTTAGGCCCCTGTCAGCAATGCAGAGCAGGGGTTCATTCACGGCAAAAGGGGGTTCATGTCATACAGCAATAGAACAGAGGATTTTGAGAGATTTAGGCCCCTGTCAGCAATGCAGAGCAGTGGTTCATTCACAGCAAAGGGGGGTTCATGTCACCTAGCAATAGAACAGAGGATTTTGATAGATTTAGGCCATTCACGGCAAAAGGGGGTCCATTCACGGCAAAAGGGGGTTCATGTCACCCAGCAATACAACAGAGGATTTTGAGAGATTTAGGCCCCTGTCACCCAGGCACAGCAGGGGTTTGTATATGCCAAAAATTGTAAAATGTCACCCGACAATTAAAAATAAGAATTATTTCAATTTAGGGCACTACATTTTTTTTTTATTAAAATGGCTCTAAAATAGTCCTTGAAAAGGCTAGAGGGATGTAAAAGGCAGTAAAATGTGCTTAAGAGCATGGCAACTGCTCTGCAAACAAATGTGGATAGGGAAATAACTTAAAATGAAATAAAATAACTAAAAATTACAAATTATTAACCTGCAACTCAGAGAAGGAGGTGGATATGGAGTCGGAGGTTGAGGAGGCGGTAAATGTGGAGTTGTAGGTGGAGGCAGCAATGGAGGAGGAGGAGGTAGCCAACAATGTTTTTTTATATTTTTTATTGGGGTAGGTAGCCCCCAAAATATTGGGACAAATAAAAAAAAAGAAAACAAAGAATCATTGCACTTGACTTGAGTACAAGAATGTATGTTTGATGGTGGTATAAATGTCTATTCTGCACAAGGTACAGACAAGTCTTGTGCGATCCAAGCCTGGTTCATTTTAATGAACGTGAGCTTGTCCACGTTGGCTGTGGACAACTGTTCTTCAAACAAATGTGAATAGGGAAATTAAATAATAATAACATAAAATACAGAAAAAAAAAAAAATAACAATCTGGATCTAGGAGTAGGAGGTTGAGGAGGCGGTGGATGGGGGGATGTGGCGGTGTAGGTTGACGTGGCGGTGAAGGTGGAAGCGGCGGTGAAGGAGGAATAGGTAGCCCACACTGATTTGTGTTATTTTTTATTTTTAAATTGTGGTATCCCCCAAAATATTGGGACATATAACAAAATAAAACTAAGAATAAGTGCACTTGAGTACAAGAATGGATGGTTGAGGCTAGTATAAATGTCTGTTCTGCACAAGGAACGGACAAGTCCTGTGGGATCCATGCCTGGTTCATTTTAATAAACGCTTGTCCACATTGGCTGCGGCCTGTGATAATGCTCTCTGCCGTGCTAAACACACGTTCACACTATACACTGGCTGCAGGGCAGGTCAGCACCTCCAAGGCTGACAAAGCTTTTCCACATTTTGGCCATGCTAATCCTGCCTTCTCAGGTGCTGGTGGTGCCCCAGCTGCATTGGCAACCTCTTCCTCCTCCTCTGCCTTCGCCTTGTGCTTCCACTGTGCCCCCGCTGTCAGGTGGGAATGCTATCATCAGCGTGCTCTTGTAGTTGCGCATCTTCCGATCAGTAACCAATGTTTTCACTAAATTGAGTTCCCTGTCAGCAATGCAGAGCAGTGGTTCATTCACGGAAAAAGGGGGATTATGTCACCCAGCAATACAACTGAGGATTTTGAGAGATTTAGGCCCCAGTCAGCAATGCAGAGCAGGGGTTTATTCATGGCAAAAGGGGGTTCATGTCACCCAGCAATACAACAGAGGATTTTGAGAGATATAGGCCCCAGTCACCCAGGCACAGCAGGGGTTCATTCACGGCAAAAGGGGGTTCATGTCACCCAGCAATAGAACAGAGGATTTTGAAAGATTTAGGCCCCTGTCAGCAATGCAGAGCAGGGGTTCATTCACGGCAAAAGGGGGTTCATGTCACCCAGCAATATAACAGAGGATTTTTAGAGATTTAGGCCCCTGTCAGCAATGCAGAGCAGGGGTCCATTCACGGCAAAAGGGGGTTCATGTCACCCAGCAATACAACAGAGGATTTTGAGAGATTTAGGCCCCTGTCACCCAGGCACAGCAGGGGTTTGTATACGCCAAAAATGGTAAAATGTCACCCGACAATTGAAAATAAGAATTATTTAGGGCACTACATTTTTTTTTTTATTAAAATGGCTCTAAAATAGTCCTTGAAAAGGCTAGAGGGATGTAAAAGGCAGTAAAATGTGCTTAAGAGCATGGCAACTGCTCTGCAAACAAATGTGGATAGGGAAATAACTTAAAAAGAAATAAAATAACTAAAAATTACAAATTATTAACCTGCAACTCAGAGAAGGAGGTGGATATGGAGTCGGAGGTTGAGGAGGCGGTGAATGTGGAGTTGTAGGTGGAGGCAGCAATGGAGGAGGAACAGGTAGCCAACAATGTTTTTTTATATTTTTTATTGGGGTAGGTAGCCTCCAAAATATTGGGACAAATAAAAAAAAGAAAAAGAATCATTGCACTTGACTTGAGTACAAGAATGTATGTTTGATGGTGGTATAAATGTCTATTCTGCACAAGGTACAGACAAGTCTTGTGGAATCCAAGCATGGTTCATTTTAATGAACGTGAGCTTGTCCACGTTGGCTGTGGACAGGCGGCTGCGTCTGTCTTTAATGACACCTCCTGCCATGCTAAACACACGTTCAGAGAGTACACTGGCTGCAGGGCAGGCCAGCACCTCCAAGGCATACAGGGCAACCTCTGGCCATGTGGACAATTTGGAGATCCAGAAGTTGAATGGGGCAGAAACATCAGTCAGTATGTGTAGTTGTGTGCACAGGTACTGTTCCACTATGTTGTTCAAATGCTGCCTCCTGCTAACATGCTCCATATCAGCAGTTGGGGCCAGTTGTTGCGACGAGGTGACAAAGGTTTTCCACATGTCTGCCATGCTAACCCTGCCTTCTGAGGTTCTGGCGCTGACACAGCTGCGTTGGCGACCTCTTCCTCCTCCCCTGCCTTCGCCTTGTGCTTCCACTTGTCCCTCGGCGTCAGTCGGGAATGCTCTCAGGAGTGCGTCTACCAGTGTGCGCCTGTAGTCGCGCATCTTCCGATCACGCTCCAGTGAGGGAATTAAGAACGGCACATTGTCTTTGTAATGGGGATCCAGCAGGGTGGCCACCCAGTAGTCAGCACACGTCAAAATGTGGGCAACTCTGCAGTCATTGCGCAGGCACTGCAGCATGTAGTCGCTCATGTGTGCCAGGCTGCCCAGAGGTAAGGACAAGCTGTCCTCTGTGAAAGGCGTATCGTCTGCATCCTCCGTATCCCCCCAGCTACGCACCAGTGATGGGCCCGAGCTGCGTTGGATACTGTGAACATGCTTCATCCCCATCCTACTCCTCCTCATGCTCCTCCTCCAGTAGTGTTTTCTCAATGAGACATAGAAGTGGTATTGTAACGCTGATAATGGCGTCATTGCCACTGGCCATGTTGGTGGAGTACTCGAAATAGCTCAACAGGGCACACAGGTCTCGCATGAAGGCCCAGTCATTGGTGGTGAAGTGGTGCTGTTCCGCAGTGCGACTCACCCGTGCGTGCTGCAGCTGAAACTCCACTATGGCCTCTTGCTGCTCGCACAGTCTCTCCAGCATGTGCAAGGTGGAGTTCCACCTGGTGGGCACGTCGCATATGAGGCGGTTAGCGGGAAGGCTGAAGTTACGCTGTAGAGCAGACAGCCGAGCGGCGGCAGGATGAGAACGCTGGAAGCGCGCACAGACGGCCCACACTTTACGCAGCAGCTCAGACATGTCGGGGTAGTTGTGAATGAATTTCTGCACCACCAAATTCAGCACATGCGCCAGGCAAGGGATGTGCATCAAACCAGCTAGTCCCAGAGCTGCAACGAGATTTTGCCCATAATCGCACACCACCAGGCCGGGCTTGAGGCCCACTGGCAGCAACCACTCGTCAGTCTGTTGTTCTATACACCGCCATAACTCCTGCGCGGTGTGGGGCCTGTCCCCCAAACACATCAGTTTCAGAATGGCCTGCTGACGTTTACCCCTGGCTGTGCTGAAGTTGGTGGTTAAGGTCTGTCGCTGACAGGATGAGGAGGTGGTAGAAGAGGAGGAGGAAGCCAAGTAGGAAAAGGAGGCAACAGGAGGTAAAGAATGATGCCCTGCGATCCTTGGCGGCGGAAGGACGTGCGCCAAACAGCTCTCTGCCTGGGTCCCAGCCGCCACTACATTTACCCAGTGTGCAGTTAGGGAGATATAGCGTCCCTGGATGTGCTTACTGGTCCAAGTATCTGTGGTTAGGTGGACCTTGCCACAGATGGCGTTGCGCAGTGCACACTTAATCTTATCCGATACTTGGTTGTGCAGGGAGGGCACGGCTCTCCTGGAGAAGTAGTGGCGGCTGGGAACGACGTACTCCACCAGCCTGAATGACAGCATTTCAAAGGCCAGCAGTTTAAAAATGCTGGCATTCAGGGCAAGGGATCGAGGGTGGCTAGGTGGGAATTTACGCTTTCTCTTAAAAGGTTTGTGAGATGGAGAGCTGAACGCTTCTGTGTGACATTGTGGAGATGCTTAGTGATGGAGGTGGTGTTGTTGGTGGCACATCCTCTGTTTGCTGGGCGGCAGGTGCTAATGTTCCTCCAGAGGCGGAGGAAGAGGCCGAGGCAGCAGCAGAAGAGGGAGCAGGAGGGGCCTGAGCCCTTTCTTGGTTTTGAAGGTGTTTGCTCCACTGTAGCACGTGTCTCGCATGTAGATGCCTGGTCATGCAGGTTGTGCTAAGGTTCAGAACGTTAATGCCTCCCTTCAGGCTCTGATGGCACAGCGTGCAAACCACTTGTCTTGTCGTCAGCACATTGTGTGAAGAAGTGCCATGCGAGGGAACTCCTTGAAGCTGCCTTTGGTGTGCTCGGTCACTTTTGACGGTGGCCAGTAGCAGGCGAACTGTTTTGGCGATGGCTGCTCTGCTTTTGCACCCTGCTCCCTCTTTTGCTACGCTGTTGGCTCGGTCTCACCACTGCCTCTTCCTCCGAACTCTGAAAGTCAGTGGCACGACCTTCATTCCATGTGGGGTCTAGGACCTCATCGTCCCCTGCATCGTCTTCCACCCAGTCTAACTCCCTGACCTCCTTTTCGGTCTGCACACTGCAGAAAGACGCAGCAGTTGGCACCTGTGTTTCGTTATCATCAGAGACGTGCTGAGGTGGTATCCCCATGTCCTCATCAGGAAACATAAGTGGTTGTGCGTCAGTGCATTCTATGTCTTCCACCCCTGGGGAAGGGCTAGGTGGATGCCCTTGGGAAACCCTGCCAGCAGAGTCTTGAAACAGCATAAGAGACTGCTGCATGACTTGAGGCTCAGACAGGTTCCCCGATATGCACGGGGTGATGTGACAGACTGATTGGTATGGGTTTCAGGCGCCACCTGTGCGCTTTCTGCAGAAGACTGGGTGGGAGATATTGTGAACGTGCTGGATCCACTGTCGGCCACCAAATTGACTAGAAATAAAATAAAATGAAGTCTCTGTAGAAAATACTCGTCCTCTCTAGCGCTGCAAATCCAAAGACAATGTGGGAAAAGTCCGCTGTATAAAGGTATATGGAAGGATTGCGCTGCAGGAGAGAAATCTTATTTGTGTGAATAAAAGTTCCTTATATGTAGATCTTCAACCAATGTGACCACAGACCAACCTCACAATCCGACACTGGTATGGAGACCTGTGGTGTAATGAAAAAGCGCACTATGGTGTAGCAAATTCCAAGCACTTAACGCACCATGTGAATAGATTATACTCACAGGATTTCCAGTTAATGATTGCGTGTAGAAAACTAGATGATATCTTCAATAGGACTCTGCTAAAAGAAGAGAACTATAGCGTAGTATATAGTGACACTTTATACGCCTGCCAAAAGGTTCTACTCACAGAAATTCACTGGTAAAGTGCATGGAAAGATTCTCTGCGAAGTCTTCACAGACAGCTGGGCAAATAGAACAGGCGAGGATCAGGACGCTTAGGCATAAGAAATCCCAAAAACGATCCGGCAGATGAAACACTTCTACACCTGGATGGTAATGAACCACAGCTTCCAAGAAAGACTGGCAAGTAGGACGGATGCGCACCAAAGGGTCAGATAAAAGTTATTTTACCATCCAGAGAATCTTTCCATGCACTTTACCAGTGAATTTCTGTGAGTAGAACCTTTTGGCAGGCGTATAAAGTGTCACTATATACTACGCTATAGTTCTCTTCTTTTAGCAGAGTCCTATTGAAGATATCATCTAGTTTTCTACACGCAATCATTAACTAGAAATCCTGTGAGTATAATCTATTCACATGGTGCATTAAGTGCTTGGAATTTGCTACACCATAGTGCGCTTTTTCATTACACCACAGGTCTCCATACCAGTGTCGGATTGTGAGGTTGGTCTGTGGTCACATTGGTTGAAGATCTACATATAAGGAACTTTTATTCACACAAATAAGATTTCTCTCCTGCAGCGCAATCCTTCCATATACCAAATTGACTAGAGCCTGTACTTGCTCAGGCTTTACCATCCTTAGAACGGCATTAGGCCCGACCAAATATCGCTGTAGATTCTGGCGGCTACTGGGACCTGAGGTAGTAGGTTCAATAGGACGTGTAGCTGTGGCAGAAAGGCCACGTCCTCTACCTGCACCAGAGGCTCCACCAACACCACCACCATGACCATGACCGCCTCCCTTATTAGATGTTTGCCTCATAAATAGCGTTCACAAAGCAAAGTAAAAAGTGGTTAAATATGTTAAAAATAATTAACCGCCAATATAAACCCTGATGTAGGGTATTGCACTCTATTTTTTTTTTTTATTGTATATGACAGCAGTGTTTGTGGCCTAAATGTAACACTCACTTATGCAATTCTTATCCCAGATGTGCAGTATATTAGAGGGTTTTTTCACCCTAACCAAAAAGCTGTATTACTGTCCTAAATGTGACAGTGACTTATGCACGTGTAATCACAGATGTGCAGTATATTAGAGGCTTTTTTCACCCCAGTAACCAAAAAGCTGCATTTCTGTCCTAAATGTGACAGTGACTTATGCATGTGTAATCAAAGATGTGCAGTATATTAGAGGCTTTTTTCACCCCAGTATGCCAAAGCCGTATTTATGGCCTAAATGTGACAGTGACTTATGCACGTGTAATCACAGATTTGCAGTATATTAGAGGCTTTTTTCATCCCAATAACCAAAAAGCTGTATTTCTGTTCTTAATGTGACTGTGACTTATGCATGTGTAATCACAGATGTGCAGTATATTAGAGGCTTTTTTCACCCCAGTATGCCAAAGCCGTATTTCTGTCCTAAATGTGACAGTGACTTATGCACGTGTAATCACAGATGTGCAGTATATTAGAGGCTTTTTTTGCTCCAGTATGCCAAAGCCGTATTTATGGCCTAAATGTGACAGTGACTTATGCACGTTTAATCACAGATGTGCAGTATATTGGAGGCTTTTTTCACCCCAGTAACCAAAAAGCTGTATTTCTGTCCAAAATTTGACAGTGACTTATGCACGTGTATTCACAGATGTGACGTATATTAGAGGCTTTTTTCACACCAGTAACCAAAAAGCTGCATTTCTGTCCAAAATGTGACAGTGACTTATGCAAGTGTAATCACAGATGTGCAGTATATTAGAGGCTTTTTTCACCCCAGTATGCCAAAGCCGTATTCATGGCCTAAATGTGACAGTGACTTATTCATGTGTAATCACAAATGTGCAGTATATTAAAGGTTTTTTTCACCCCAGTAACCAAAGAGCTGTATTTCTGTCCTAAATGTGACAGTGACTTATGCACGTGTAATCACAGATGTGCAGTATATTAGAGGCTTTTTTCATCCTAACCAAAAAGCTGTATTTCTGTCCTAAATGTGACAGTGACTTATGCACGTGTAATCACAGATGTGCAGTATATTAGAGGCTTTTTTCACCCCAGTAACCAAAAAGCTGTATTTTTTCCTAAATGTGACAGTGACTTATGCAAGTGTAATCACAGATGTGCAGTATATTAGAGGTTTTTTTCACCCTAACCAAAACGCTGTATTTCTGTCCTAAATGTGACAGTGACTTATGCACGTGTAATCACAGATATGCAGTATATTAGAGGGTTTTTTCACCCCAGCAACCAAAAAACTGTTTTTTCTATCCTAAATGTGACAGTGACTTATGCACGTGTAATCACAGATGTGCAGTATATTAGACGCTTTTTTTACCCCAGTAACCAAAAAGCTGTATTTCTGTCCTAAATGTGACAGTGACTAAATCTTCTATTGCCTATCCCACTGCATTTTCATCAACAGATACACAATGTGTCTCAACTTCGCTTTCAAATTATCGAAGAAGTATTGCCACCTCGAAGGGGAGGTAATAGACTGGAGCTGTTACTTAAACGTGAGGCCTACTCTATCCACCGCCTACAAACGATGACACCTAAAGGGTTAAATCAAGAGTATGCGATGACCAGTTTTTTGTAATATTTCACATTTTAATATAAGAGTATTATTGTTTGATACACTTATCTTCTTTGTCCGATTTATGTAACTTATGTTCCGTCATGTGTCTCTGCAGTGTAATTGATGTACTTATTGCAATCACCGATGAAACAGAAGGATCGTAACTATTAATTGTATCTTTGCATGAGATTAGATGTTTGTAAACTACTTCAGTTACCTTGCCAACATGATGTCAGAATCACATGACTTAAATGCTTCTATCATGTGATCGAGGGCGTGCCATTTAAATACATGTCTATGTTCATTTCTATGCAATCTGCTGCTCAATTGTGTTTGACAAAGGCACTTGCACGTGCCGAAACGCGCGTCACTTTTTCCTTATGAGTGGCGAATAAAGAATTCACTATTGCATCGCAAGGAGTGCCGGTTCTGTTTTTCTATTGAAGTATTTGAGGCGACGCCTGCTGACCGTGCACCCATACCCTACGCAGTGCCGCCCGATATCTACAATAATGTCCTAGTCTTGTCTGCAAATCACAGTGCTTGGCTCCATTCAAGTCAATGGGTCCGCAAAAAAAACGGAACACATACGTAAATGCCTTCCGTATCAGTTCAGTTTTTGCGGAACCATCTATTGAAAATGTTATGCCCAGCCCAATTTTTTTCTATGTAATTACTGTATACTGTATATGGCATACGGAAAAACGGCAAGGAAACGGAAACACAACGGAAACAAAAAACGGAACAGCGGATCCGTAAAAAACAGACCACAAAACACTGAAAAAGCCATACGGTCGTGTGCATGAGCCCTTAGAGGTAATATAGGTGTGGTCAATACAAAGAACTGTAACATGATTTAGTCATTCCAAGGACTTTACAAAGGACATTTTCATTACACCACAGGTCTCCATACCAGTGTCGGATTGTGAGGTTGGTCTGTGGTCACATTGGTTGAAGATCTACATATAAGGAACTTTTATTCACACAAATAAGATTTCTCTCCTGCAGCGCAATCCTTCCATATACCAAATTGACTAGAGCCTGTACTTGCTCAGGCTTTACCATCCTTAGAACGGCATTAGGCCCGACCAAATATCGCTGTAGATTCTGGCGGCTACTGGGACCTGAGGTAGTAGGTTCAATAGGACGTGTAGCTGTGGCAGAAAGGCCACGTCCTCTACCTGCACCAGAGGCTCCACCAACACCACCACCATGACCATGACCGCCTCCCTTATTAGATGTTTGCCTCATAAATAGCGTTCACAAAGCAAAGTAAAAAGTGGTTAAATATGTTAAAAATAATTAACCGCCAATATAAACCCTGATGTAGGGTATTGCACTCTATTTTTTTTTTTTATTGTATATGACAGCAGTGTTTGTGGCCTAAATGTAACACTCACTTATGCAATTCTTATCCCAGATGTGCAGTATATTAGAGGGTTTTTTCACCCTAACCAAAAAGCTGTATTACTGTCCTAAATGTGACAGTGACTTATGCACGTGTAATCACAGATGTGCAGTATATTAGAGGCTTTTTTCACCCCAGTAACCAAAAAGCTGCATTTCTGTCCTAAATGTGACAGTGACTTATGCATGTGTAATCAAAGATGTGCAGTATATTAGAGGCTTTTTTCACCCCAGTATGCCAAAGCCGTATTTATGGCCTAAATGTGACAGTGACTTATGCACGTGTAATCACAGATTTGCAGTATATTAGAGGCTTTTTTCATCCCAATAACCAAAAAGCTGTATTTCTGTTCTTAATGTGACTGTGACTTATGCATGTGTAATCACAGATGTGCAGTATATTAGAGGCTTTTTTCACCCCAGTATGCCAAAGCCGTATTTCTGTCCTAAATGTGACAGTGACTTATGCACGTGTAATCACAGATGTGCAGTATATTAGAGGCTTTTTTTGCTCCAGTATGCCAAAGCCGTATTTATGGCCTAAATGTGACAGTGACTTATGCACGTTTAATCACAGATGTGCAGTATATTGGAGGCTTTTTTCACCCCAGTAACCAAAAAGCTGTATTTCTGTCCAAAATTTGACAGTGACTTATGCACGTGTATTCACAGATGTGACGTATATTAGAGGCTTTTTTCACACCAGTAACCAAAAAGCTGCATTTCTGTCCAAAATGTGACAGTGACTTATGCAAGTGTAATCACAGATGTGCAGTATATTAGAGGCTTTTTTCACCCCAGTATGCCAAAGCCGTATTCATGGCCTAAATGTGACAGTGACTTATTCATGTGTAATCACAAATGTGCAGTATATTAAAGGTTTTTTTCACCCCAGTAACCAAAGAGCTGTATTTCTGTCCTAAATGTGACAGTGACTTATGCACGTGTAATCACAGATGTGCAGTATATTAGAGGCTTTTTTCATCCTAACCAAAAAGCTGTATTTCTGTCCTAAATGTGACAGTGACTTATGCACGTGTAATCACAGATGTGCAGTATATTAGAGGCTTTTTTCACCCCAGTAACCAAAAAGCTGTATTTTTTCCTAAATGTGACAGTGACTTATGCAAGTGTAATCACAGATGTGCAGTATATTAGAGGTTTTTTTCACCCTAACCAAAACGCTGTATTTCTGTCCTAAATGTGACAGTGACTTATGCACGTGTAATCACAGATATGCAGTATATTAGAGGGTTTTTTCACCCCAGCAACCAAAAAACTGTTTTTTCTATCCTAAATGTGACAGTGACTTATGCACGTGTAATCACAGATGTGCAGTATATTAGACGCTTTTTTTACCCCAGTAACCAAAAAGCTGTATTTCTGTCCTAAATGTGACAGTGACTAAATCTTCTATTGCCTATCCCACTGCATTTTCATCAACAGATACACAATGTGTCTCAACTTCGCTTTCAAATTATCGAAGAAGTATTGCCACCTCGAAGGGGAGGTAATAGACTGGAGCTGTTACTTAAACGTGAGGCCTACTCTATCCACCGCCTACAAACGATGACACCTAAAGGGTTAAATCAAGAGTATGCGATGACCAGTTTTTTGTAATATTTCACATTTTAATATAAGAGTATTATTGTTTGATACACTTATCTTCTTTGTCCGATTTATGTAACTTATGTTCCGTCATGTGTCTCTGCAGTGTAATTGATGTACTTATTGCAATCACCGATGAAACAGAAGGATCGTAACTATTAATTGTATCTTTGCATGAGATTAGATGTTTGTAAACTACTTCAGTTACCTTGCCAACATGATGTCAGAATCACATGACTTAAATGCTTCTATCATGTGATCGAGGGCGTGCCATTTAAATACATGTCTATGTTCATTTCTATGCAATCTGCTGCTCAATTGTGTTTGACAAAGGCACTTGCACGTGCCGAAACGCGCGTCACTTTTTCCTTATGAGTGGCGAATAAAGAATTCACTATTGCATCGCAAGGAGTGCCGGTTCTGTTTTTCTATTGAAGTATTTGAGGCGACGCCTGCTGACCGTGCACCCATACCCTACGCAGTGCCGCCCGATATCTACAATAATGTCCTAGTCTTGTCTGCAAATCACAGTGCTTGGCTCCATTCAAGTCAATGGGTCCGCAAAAAAAACGGAACACATACGTAAATGCCTTCCGTATCAGTTCAGTTTTTGCGGAACCATCTATTGAAAATGTTATGCCCAGCCCAATTTTTTTCTATGTAATTACTGTATACTGTATATGGCATACGGAAAAACGGCAAGGAAACGGAAACACAACGGAAACAAAAAACGGAACAGCGGATCCGTAAAAAACAGACCACAAAACACTGAAAAAGCCATACGGTCGTGTGCATGAGCCCTTAGAGGTAATATAGGTGTGGTCAATACAAAGAACTGTAACATGATTTAGTCATTCCAAGGACTTTACAAAGGACTAGGAAAGATGATTCAGACATCAATATTGGAAAGTATTATTTAATGTTAGAGTGGTCAAACTGGGGAATGCCCAATCCCCCAGAGGTAGTAATGACAGATACTATGTCAGCATTTAAAAATGGACTTTGAGGATTCTAATTAATCTAACAATTACTTTCGTATAATTGATCTGAGAAAGATTGAATTTGATGGACCTGTGTCTTTTTCAACCTTTGTAACTATAAATTTTTGGTAATTTTATATGCATGTATCTGACATCTGACTCTACTCTAAGTTAGTTATTTATTTAATATTTTCTTTTTATTTCTTATATAGTTATTATTAATTTAATTTCTATGTGATATCTATGTAATCAATCTATATTATATCATATATTAAACTAAAATCACCTAGTTTATTTAAACTTGTTTTTCTGTGCGCCTGGTAAGTCACTGTACTGTGTAGTGATTTATTCTTTCCTGGGGTGCTGATAAATATCAGCTCTCCCTGCAATTCAATCATTGGGACTGGTTGAGCAGTCAGTATTATTAAACTCTATGTTGTGTAAGTGATGCAGGGAATTTGGAGTTTCTAGAAGGTGAGGATCATGCTTTATCTTTCCTCTTGACTCAACATATCCCAAAATGTGTGCCATGAGATGTGGCCACTCAGTGGTTATGTTGTGGGTTGCAGCCTTTCAATGATATTACTAGCATTTCCAGATATTGTATTAAATGTTGTTTCATTAGAAATCAGAGCCCTTAAACGGGTTGCATGTAATTAAAAATTTTCTATAGCCAGTGAGATATTCTATAAAATGTATCTGTATAGCGCCACCTGCTGTTTGTTCACGTCCTTATTTTTTTCCTATCTCGCTGAGCTGGTCAAACATGCTCAGTTGAAATCTTCAACTGTCACCTCCCATATATTATGTTAGAAGCTGTGGCAGTTACAGAGAAAAAGCTGCAGCAGAAAGGACATGCCCCATGATCTGCTAGGCTGAAGATAATCTAGCAAAGCAATTGGAGCATTGAACGTGTAGATCTTTGGACCCATGTGCAGTACAGTTCTAGCTTTGTTAGAAAGGTATTGTCATGTATAGTGTTGAGCGAAGCGAAGCAGTCGAAGCAGAATTCAGACCAAAGTTTAGGAAAACTTTGATTCTAAATTAATCTGAATTTCCCCGTGCTTCATAGTGACGAATAAGGTTTTTCCCAAAATGGTGGTTGCACATGATACAAAGCAAAACTAATGGGGTCATTTATCAAACTGGTGTAAAGTAGATTCTACCATTCATTTTTGACAGCTCCTTTGGAAAATGAAAGGTGGAATCTGATAGGTGGAATGTCATAGTCAGTTCTACTTTACACCAGTTTGATAAATAAACCCATAAGTGTAGAGGAGACAAGCCTGGGAACGCAAGATCACCCATAATGCTATGCAGCCAGCCAATCCGCAGATAGCCATCCCCTGTGATGTCACAGCCCTATAAAACACTCATCCCATGCTGTCTCTGCCATTGTTTTGTAAGCTGAACATAGGGAGAGATGTGGCAACCACTCATGTGCTAGGGACAGTTAACAGAAGAATATTGAAGATTCGAAGAAGTGAGAGTGCAGGGAGACTAATTCTGCATCAGTTTGATTTTTTTATTCTTACATTTAATTTTTCCTACATCAGCCGTAAACTAAGATATGTAATTCAATACCAATAAGATGGAAGCCTTTATTATTCCACTGCCAGCGTGCCAACCAATACCATCCAGTCTGCATCCCTTATGGAGCCAGGTCTTGAAGACCATCCTCATCTTTTGCTGGGTTTACTTCTTCCAAATCATTATTTTTGTTCTCGATGTCTTAGAAATGTCAGCAAGATGCAGAGAGAGGAGGAGCTTGATGTTCCTGATGACATATTCTCATCGATATCTGAGGAAATGTAGATGGCAGAAGAAGGGCTCCCACTTGTAGGACAGGAGAGCGCTGGTGTTGGAGAAGTAGGTCCAGCTCCTGTTTAAAGGTGCATTAACCCCTTAGGGACCCATGACATATCGGGACATCATGGTTCCCGAGTCCTTAACCCTTTCACGACTGCAATCTGTATATATACGTGATAGCTGCACATACCCCGTGCAGCTATCACGTGTATAGACGTCAAGCCAGCTCTTTAATCCAAGCGCTGCAAAACGCTTGGATTAAAGCTTCTGCCCCTGTCCTGCTGCTGTCACGGACAGCATACAGTCTAGTAATGCCAGCAAGGGGCCAATCAGAGTGGCCCCTTGCCGGCAATCGATCCGATTAGTTAGTCTGTGCAGACTAACCAATCGGATCGCGGCAGTGTTAAAATGCCCGTTTCAGGCTCTGATCTGCGCTCTGCAGATCAGAGCCTGAAAGTCGATAGTGTTCCTCATGCCCCCCCAATCTGTGCCGCTCTAAGTACATGGTGCCCCTCTGTGTGCGCCCCCCCCCCCCGAATCTGTGCCCCGCCGATCTGTGCCGATCTCCTTCCTGCTCCTCTATCTCCTTCCTGGCATGCGATCCGCCCCCTGCATGAATTTTCTAGCCGCCCCTCCTGCGGCTGCCCCATTGTAGTCTGTACCCCCCGACCCCCCCATCCCTTCCAGCGCTGCCCCCGATTCCCCATTCTGTGTGTGATGGCGGCGGCTCCATTCCTGAGCCGCCGCCATCAGCAGAGAGTGTCAGCTCTATGCTGACACTCTCCTGTAACCCTATAGATGCTGCGGTTGCGGCATCCATGGGGTTAACAGAGGGAGGGAGCTCCCTCTCTCCACCATCGGGGCTGCAGCGCTGTGATTGCAGCACCCGATGGTTGCCATGGCAACCGGACGCTTTGCAAAAGCGTCCGGTTGCCATGGCAAAGGCGTCCAGTGCTGCCACCTACAGGCAATCTGGAAGTATTATACTTTGCAATGCAAGAGCATTGCAAAGTATAGTACAACTATCAGCCCCACTGGATCTTCAAGATCCAAGAGGGAACTAATAAATAAGTGAAAATAATAAAAGTAAAAATAAATCAATAAATAAATAAAAATGTAAATAAAAAAAGACATTGCCTTTTCCTATAAAAAAATTAAATAAAATACACATATTAGGTGTCACCGCGTCCATAACGACCGTCTCTATAAATATATCACATGATGGACCCCGTCCGATAAACACCATAAAAATAAAATAAAAAAAACAGTGCCAAAAAAGCTATTTTTGTCACCTTACATCACAAAAAATGCAACAGCAAGCGATCAAAAAGGCTTATGACCCCCAAAATAGTACCAATCAAACCGTCACCTCGTCCCGCAAAAAATGATACCCTATTTAAGACAATCGCCCAAAAAATAAAAAAGCTATGGCTCTCAGACTATAGAGACACTAAAACATCATTTTTTGGGTTTCAGAAATGCCATTATTGTGTAAAACTTAAATAAATAAGAAAAAGTATACATATTAGGTATTGCCACGTCCGTAACGATCTTCTCTATAAAACTATCACATGACCTAACTCCTCATATGAACGCTGTAAAAACAAATAAATGAAAACTGTTCCAAAACAGCCAATTTTTGGGTCACCTTGCCCCATAAAGTGTAATAATGAATGATCAAAAAATCCTATGTACCCAAAAATGGTACCAATAAAAACCTCAACACTTTCTGCAAAAAACGAGCCCCTGCACAAGACGATCGGCAGAAAAATAAAAAACATATGGCGTTCAGAAAACCAATCCAGCACAATCTACCTTCCAAAAACCGTACGGCATTCCTTTCCTTCTGCGCCCTGCCGTGTGCCCGTACAGCAGTTTACGACCACATGTGGGGTGTTTCTGTAAACCGCGGAATCAGGGTAATAAATATTGAGTTTTGTTTGGCTGTTAACCCTCAATGTGTTAAAGAAAAAAAATATATAAAATGGAAAATCTGCCAAAAAAGTGACATTTTTTAATTTCATCTCCATTTTCCTTTAATTCTTGTGGAACGCCTAAAGGGTTAACAAAGTTTGTAAAATCAGTTTTGAGTAACTTGAGGGGTGTAGTTTCTATAATGGGGTCATTTATGGGGGTTTCCACTATGTAAGCCCCACAAAGGGACTTCAGATCTGAACTGGTCCTTAAAAAGCGGGTTTTGGAAATTTTCTTAAAAATTGTAAGAATTGCTTCTAAACTTCTAAGCCTTCTAACGTCCTAAAAAAATAAAATGACATTTCCAAAATGATGCCAACATAAAGTAGACATATGGGGAATGTTAACTAATAAATTTTTTATTAGGTATCACTTTCTGTTTTAGAAGCAGAGAAATTGAAATTTGGAAAATTGTGAATTTTTCTAAATTTTGGGTAAATTTGGGATTTTTTCATAAATAAAGGTGAAATATATTGACTCAAATATATGACTATCATGAAGTACAATGTGTCACGAGAAAACAATCTCAGAATGGCGTGGATAAGTAAAAGTGTTTCAAAGCTATTACCACATAAAGTGACACATGTCAGATTTGTTAATTTTGACCTGGACACTGGGGCATCAATGACCCTTGGTCATGAAAGGGTTAAGGACCCATGACGTACCAGTACAATCATTGAGCAGGCACCTCGGCTAAATGCGCGAGGGGGGTCCCGTGACCCCCCCGTGTCGGCGATCGCCGCAAACCGCAGGTCAATTCAGACCTGCAGTTTGCGGCTTTTACCTGGTGCGGCTGCAGTGGTCGGCGGTGCCATCGGGTCCCCATGGGGCTGTGGGGGAGACCCGATGGCATGGAAGGCAGCGCGATGTCTAAGGAAGGCATCGCACTGCCTTCCGGTTTAGAGCCTGTGAGATCCAGCCCCCTGGATCTCACAGGCCGGAAGCTGTATGAGTAATACACAATATATTACTCATACAGCCAATGCATTCCAATACAGTATTGTATGCATTGTAAAGGATTAGACCCCCAAAAGTTCAAGTCCCAAAGTGGGACAAAAAAGAAAGTGAAAAAAAAAAAGTTAAAAAAAAAAGTTTTCCCCCAAAAAATTTTAAGTTTCAAGTAAAAATAAACACAACGTCATTTTCCCCTAATTAACTTAAAAAATAGGGGGGGGGAGTATACATATTAGGTATCGCCGCGTCCATATCGACCGGCTCTATAAACCTATCACATGACCTAACCCCTCAGATGAACACCGTAAAAAATAAAAACTGTGCTAAATAAACAGTTTTTTTGTCACCTTACATCACAAAAAGTGCAACAGCAAGCGATCAAAAAGTCGTTTGCCCACCAAAATTGTACCAATCTAACCATCACCTCATCCCTCAAAAAATGAGTCCCTACCTGAGACAATCGCCCAAAAAATAAAAAAACTATGGCTCAGAATATGGAGACACTAAAATATATATTTTTTTGTTTTAAAAAAGCTTTAATTGTGTAAAACTTACATAAATAAATAAAAAGTTTACATATTTGGTATTGCCGCGTTCATATCGACCTGCTCTATAAAAATATCGCATGTTCTAACCCTTCAGATGAACACCGTAAAAAATAAAAAATAAAAACTGTGCTAAATATCAATTTTTTGTCACCTTACATCACAAAAAGTGTAATAGCAAGCGATCAAAAAGTCATAAGCACCCCAAAATAGTGCCAATTAAACCGTAATCTCATCCCGCAAAAAATAAGACCCTACCTAAGATAATCGCCCAAAAACTGAAAAAAACTATGGCTCTCAGAATATGGAGACACTAAAACATGATTTTTATTTTTTGTTTCAAAAATGATATTATTGTGTAAAACTTACATAAATAAAAAAAAGTATACATATTAGGCATCGCCGCATCTGTATCTACCGGCTCTATAAAAATATCACATGACCTAACCCCTCAGATGAACACCGTAAAAAATAAATAATTGTGTAAAACTTAAATAAAAATAAAAAAGTATATATATTAGGTATCGCCGCATCCGTAACAACCTGGTCTATAAAAATATCACATGATCTAACCTGTCAGATGAATGTTGTAAATAACAAAAAATAAAAACGGTGCCAAAACAGCTATTTCTTGTTATCCTTGCCTCACAAATAGTGTAATATAGAGCAACCAAAAATCATATGTACCCTAAAATAGTACACACAATACTGCCACCCTATCCCATAGTTTCTGAAATGGGGCCACTTTTTTGGAGTTTCTACTCTAGGGGTCCATCAGGGGGGCTTCAAATGGGACATGGTGTCAACAAAACCAGTCCAGCAAAATCTGCCTTCCAAAAACCGTATGGCATTCCTTTCCTTCTGCGCCCTGCCGTGTGCCCGTACAGCTGTTTACGACCACATATGGGGTGTTTCTGTAAACTACAGAATCAGGGCCATAAATATTGAGTTTTGTTTGGCTGTTAACCCTTGCTTTGTTACTGGAAAAAATGGATTAAAATGGAAAATTTGCCAAAAAATTTAAATTCTGAAATTTCATCTCCATTTGCCAACAACTCTTGTGGAACACCTAAACGGTTAACGACGTTTGTAAAATCTGTTTTGAATACCTTGATGGGTGTAGTTTCTTAGATGGGGTCACTTTTATGGAGTTTCTACTCTAGGGGTGCATCAGGGGGGCTTCAAATGGGACATGGTGTTCAAAAACCAGTCCAGCAAAATTGCCTTCCAAAAACCGTATGGCATTCCTTTCCTTCTGCGCCCTGCCGTGTGCCCGTACAGTAGTTTACGACCACATATGGGGTATTTCTGTAAACTACAGAACCAGGGCCATTTATATTGCGTTTTGTTTGGCTGTTAACCCTTGCTTTGTAACTGGAAAAAAAATTATTAAAATGGAAAATCTGCCAAAAAAGGGAAATTTTGAAATTGTATCTCTATTTTCCATTAATTCTTGTGGAACACCTAAAGGGTTAACAAAGTTAGTAAAATCAGTTTTGAATACCTTGAGGGGTGTAGTTTATAGAATGGGGTCATTTTTGGATGGTTTCTATTATGTAAGCCTCGCAAAGTGACTTCAGACCTGAACTGGTCCCTAAAAATTGAAGATTTGCTTCTAAACTTCTAAGCTTTGTAACATCCCCAAAAAATTTAATATCATTCCCAAAATGATCCAAACATGTAGTAGACATATGGGGAATATAAAGTAATAACTATTTTTGGAGGTATTACTATGTATTATAGAAGTAGAGAAATTGAAACTTGGAAATTTGCAATTTTTTAAACATTTTTGCTAAATTTGGTATTTTTTTATAAATAAAAATGAATTTTTTTTTACTTCATTTTACCAGTGTCATGAAGTACAATATGTGCCGAAAAAACAATCTCAGATTGGCCTGGATAACTCAAAGTGTTTTAAAGTTATCAGCACTAAAAGTGACACTGGTCAGATTTGCAAAAAATGTCCTTAAGGTGAAATTGGGCCGAGTCCTTAAGGGGTTAAAGGTGGCGTGCGGTTCTTCACCGCAGCATGGACGCAACCCACCCACAGCATAGCTGCTCCGTAGGGCCTTACATTAAGGCAGAGTGACCTGGGTATACCTGATTTATAGTGATTTGTGACAAATTAATTTGGAAGAAATCAAATTTCTTGGTGATCTTTGGCAAAATCACTGAATAAAATTTTTCAAAACTTCGCTCATCTCTAGTCATGTACTATATGATGTACTATATGATGTCTGATTTAAATTTTTTACATCAATCATCGCAAAACCCGTTTAAGTAAATTTCAGAAGCGTAACAAAGCTCCTGGGCCCCAATCCAAATCTTTAAGAAAGCATCCACCTACTATAATACTGGTGTCTGCATATGTGGCATTGGGGCCTTTGGGCCCCCTCAATCACCAGGACGCAGCTGCAAGAACTAACTCTGCATCCCTACAGCTACACCCCTTATGACATACATTGTTATAAAATATTTTGCTCTAGTACCGGTAATCTAAATACAAATAATTTGTAGACTACTGAAGTGACATATGCCGATTACGTCTAATTATAAAGCTATAGTCTCTATTCCTTTGGCTTAATTTCAATGATTTATTATTCTGTAATTCTCTGGTAATCAGAGGACTTTTATTAAATGGGTAAATATTTCACAGATGTTGGAAAATCCTTCCAGGCATTATTAAAATTAGTTTTGAAAGACCAATCTTCAAATATCACAATTAATAATTACGCTGGCTCCAATTTATTCCAGATTAATGAGGATATTTTATCCACACGCTATATTGCAATATATTCGTTTTTCAGAATATTCTTCATATTCTAAAACAAGAATATATAGTAATAGCGAATATTCGCTAAATACAAACATAGAGCAATTTAGCTAATATAGTGCTATACTGTTTTTTTATAGTCTTATTTTTTTTTCTCTTCTGATCTTCAGATTTAAAAAAAATATTATAGCACTATATTAGCTTAGCTAAATTGCTCTGTTTGTATTTTCTCAAATATTCGCTATTTTGCTATATATTCTTATTTTAGAATGTGACGAATATTGTTAAAACGACTATTTATCATTATATTTACTGCTATACAGTATATACTTTTTTGATAAACTTCGCATTACGTGATTTTTACATTTTAGAGTAATTGCAATCTCGAAAATAATCTTGAATGCAAATATATTTACGTATATGAAACGAGTATTCAATTGAATATTCGCGAAATATCGCAAAATCGAATATGGCACCTCCCACTCATCACTAATAACTATACGTCCTTTGCGGCTGACTGGGTGAATGTGGTTCCTGCACAGCTACACCAGCAACTTGGCCAGGTCACGCCGCTTCTGCCTCCACGTTGTCACGCCGTTGGTCCTGCGACAATGTCCACCTCTGCAGGGACAAGTCACAGTGCCCCTCCAGCATACATTTGCAGGGCTCTGAAGTGTCATGCTGTTATGCACCTGGTTCACCTTGGCAAATGGAGTCACACAGGGGAGGAACTGCTCCGTAGATATGGCCTCGCGGTTTGCCCGGCAATCGTTTTGCGGCAAACTTTGCTCGTTTGCTGGGGCGAACATATGGCGATATTCGCACCCGCCATATTCTTTTATATTGTGAAGAACTTTGACCCATTACACATCCATCAGGGGGTACAGGAATGCCAATAGAGACGTTTCAGCACATACACATACTCCCTACATTATAAATAAACCTGATCTGGGCGCCATTTTACTTTCAGTCTTTTGCCAGTGTAGGGAGAGGTTGCTGTGTGGAGCAGGGACAGACTGTTAGGGACACAAATTGCTAGCTAATAGGGCCACAAGAGTCCTTTTAAGGACTGATATAGGTGTGCTATCGATAGGTGTGACATACTGAGGGGTGTGATATACTTATAATATACTTCCTAACATAGAAAGTATATTATAGTGCAATTGTATTGTGCAGCAGTTGTGTGCGCTTCTGCTGCGATACTGCAGCTACACAGAGTGCCAAACGCTATTGGAACAAATAATTTCTACTGGTGTGATTTACCAGTTGCCCCCCCCCAAAAACAGATTGAGGCAGGGGTGTTATATACCAATAATATACTTTCTATATAGTGCATTTAGGTAGTGCAGCATTTGTTTGCGGTTTTGCTGCGTTACCGCATCTACACAAAGTGAAAGACAGTATTTGAAGAAATAATTTCTACTGGTGTGATTTACCAGTTGCCCCCCCCCCAAAAAAAAAAAAACGGATTGAAGCAGGGGTGTTATATACCAATAATATACTTTCTATATAGTGCATTTAGGTAGTGCAGCATTTGTCTGCGGTTTTGCTGCATTACCGCATCTACACAGAGTGAAAAACACTATTTAATGAAATAATTTCTACTGGTGTGATTTACCAGTTGCCCCCCAAAAAAACTGATTGAAGCAGGGGTGTTATATAATAATAATATACTTTCTATATAGTGCATTTAGGTAGTGCAGCATTTGTTTGCGGTTTTGCTGTGTTACTGCATCTACACAGAGTGAAAAACACTATTTGAAGAAATAATTTCTTCTGGTGTGAATTACCAGTTGTCCCCCCAAAAAAAATGATTGAAGCAGCGGTGTGATATACCTTCTTCCACAAATACTGATCTTCTATAGGGACTTTTGTCACAGGGTAATTTTGAAAATGAGAGGCAGAGGAAGAGGCAGGCCATTCCGCAGGGGTAATATGGGTCGGGCAGGTGCACCAGGCTAGAGCCTAAGTGGGATGTTGCAGAAAGTGCGTGCGATTACGTCAAAGGACGCACCAGACTTGGTTGAGTGGCTCACTCAGCCTTCCGTTTCTGCACCCTCCTCATCCTCTTCACTCTCTGCTGTGTGCACCCCCAAAGACACCACCACCACCATATCCCCTCCGCTCAAATCAGAGGAATTATTTTCCCATCCATTACAAGACCTTACCGATGCACAGCCATTATCGGCATCGGATCAGGAAGAGGAGGTATCAACGGTCGCTACCCAGCAGTCTGACGACAGAACCCAGATCAGCCCAAAGAGGGTGGTCCCCGCTGTTGCTGCCTACTCCAAGATCTCTAATGTCAGTTTTGGTGAAGTTGACAAATCCGATGATGACGTGTTTCTGGACGTCACGTAGGTGCCCACAAGAGTCGAAGAGGAGGGGAGTTCAGAGGGAGAGACGGAGCAGCAAATAAGGAGGAGAAGGAGGAGAAGCAGGCAAAACTTACAGTGCACAGGAGGCAAAAAGCAGCCTGCTAATGTATCTGGAAAGAGCCATCCACCATGCACGGTCACATCTGGTGCTCCCAAGACGTCGGCACATGGCTCTGCAGTGTGTGCTTTTTTTAACGTGTCCACTGCTGACAATAGTTTTGCCATCTGCAGCCTGTGCTGTCAATGCATAAATCGCGGTAAGCCCAACACTCACCTAGGGACGACCGCCTTAAGAAGGCACCTGGCCTCCCATCACCGAGCCCAGTGGGAGCAACACCGTCAGTGCCACACTCCCGGCGCTCCCCGTCCTGCCTCTTCTCCTCTCTCCTCCCAGTTGACCTCCACTCCACCTGCCACCATCCCGTCGTTGTGTTCTTCTGGCAAAAGGCAGGCTTCCTTGCCCCAAATGTTCGAGCGAAAAAAGATGATGATGCCGGATAACCCTCTTGCCCAACGGCTGACCGCTGGCTTGTCAGAACTGCTAGCCCGCCAACTACTGCCATATAAACTGGTGGACTCGAAGGCCTTTAGAAAATTTGTGCCCATTGGAACACCGCAATGGCAGGTCCCCGGAAGGAAATATTTCTCCCAGAAGGGCATCCCAAAGCTATATGGCCACATTCAGCGACAAGTGAATGTATCTCTGGCACACAGTGTCGGTGCCAAGATACATCTGACCACAGACACGTGGTCTAGCAAACACAGGCAGGGAAGGTACATAAATTTTACTGCCCACTGGGTGAACCTTCTGACGGCCGTCAAGCATGCAGCCTGTAGCACCCGTGTAGATTTGGTGTTACCGCCATGGATTGCATGCATGCCTGCCTCTTCTTCTCCTCCTCCTACTCCATCCTCCCTCTCCTCCTCGGCTGACTTCTTTTCTGCTGCTACCGTCACTTCCGCTGCGCACCCCAAGCTCCCCAGAACCTATTCGACGTGCCAGGTGAGACGTTGCCGTGCTGTGCTGCGTCTTTTGTGCCTGGAAGCCAAAAGCCACACCGGTCCTGCATTCCTTTCAGCTTTGCGGTCGCAGGCTGATCAACCCCGCTCAATTTGACAGTTGGTAAAGTGCTGTGCAACAATGGTGTTAATCTGCTGAGCTCGCTGAAACAGGGCAAAATGACTCACAAGCCGTGCATGGCACACGTCCTGAACTTAGTCGTTGCCAAATACCCTGGGGTCCAGGACGTCTTGCAGAAGGCCATTTTAGAAGATCTTACACGGCCATGGCTCGCCTTGCTGACATTCAGCGCGAAACCACCTGCCCATCAGACGTCTGATTTGTGACTGCTTAACACGATGGAATTCCACCTTGTATATGCTTGATAGGCTGCTCCAGCAACTTCTGACTTCTGCGGCCATTTGATGAGATCACCAATCTGGTCAGTTGCAGCCAGCACGCCATCAGTGACATCGTACCTTACGCCTTCTTTCTGGAGCGTGCGTAGTGTCGTGTCATTAATCAAGCCATCGAGGAGCAGGAGCAGGAAGTAGAGGAAGTCGCAATGCTTGATCAATTCCCAGGGGGGGCTACTCTATCTGAGACAAATCAACAACAGGAGTCTGAAGAGGAGTCAGAGGAGGTTGGTGCCGGGGCGGAGGAGGAACAAGAAGAACATGCTTTAAAGTTTTCTGGGATCCCTGGTGTTGTCCATGGCTGGGGGAGGAGAACGAGGATGACATTATCCTGGATGATGAGCAGGAGCCGGGCCACTCCACCGCTTCCAGTTTAGTGCAAATGGAGACCTTCATGCTCCAGTGTTTAAAGAAGGACCCCCGTATAAAAAGCATAAAGGGCAAGGACCAGTACTAGGTGGCAACGTACTTAGACCCCCGGTACAATGTACCTCCAGCCACAGAATCCAAAATTCTTTGCTGTCAGGTGAAGGCCTATTGGCTAATTTTTGGGGCCTGTACTGGCCGACAGTTAAATTTTTATCCTGTGACCGCCTAATGTACCTCCAGCCACAGAATCCAAAGTTCTTTGCTGTCAGGTGAATACCTATTGGCTAATTTTTGGGGCCTGTACTGGCTGACAGTTACATTTTTATCCTGTGACCGCCTAATGTACCTCCAGCCACAGAATCTAAAGTTCTGTGCTGTCAGGTGAATGCCTATTGGCAAATTTTTGGGGCCTGTACTGCCCGACAGTTACATTTTTTATCTCTAGCCACATAATCACACCCCTGTCTCCTCTGCCTCTCATTATGGTGGCGTATGAACCGCATTCACCATAAGGACCTTCTAATCTGACAGGGTCATGTGACTGTACCGTGCCCCTCACCCCGTACTGTGCCCCCTTATACCCTGCATTGTGCCCTCTTATCACACCCTGTGCAGTGCCCCTAGTCATTCCATGTACTGTGCCCTCTTATACTCTTTTATCCGGTCATGGTATGGCGGTGTTATCTGGACACTTTACAGAGGTGTTATCCGGTCAATGTATTGCGGTGGTATCCAATATCTGAATGGCCATAACTGTATCCCTTTCCCTGCCCACGCCATCCTTTTTTAAACCTGGCATGAGCCGTAAAAATATGCAGATTGCGGTGCAAAGGACCTTTGCGCCACAATCTGTGTCAGAAATATGCCTAACATAGATGTATTTCTATAAAATAAATGATCACCTAATTGTATTATCATTCGGGGGTAGGGCTAATATCTTTATATTATATAGATTCTAGTGTATTTTACTGTGCCCTGTTTCCCAGTAGAAAATTATCCTTGGGAAACACAGTCCTCATCCCTGACCACCAGAACCAGGTAGCGCTCTGTCAGTACATGGCAGCCTTCCCTATCCACCATCCTGCTCCGATGTGTACTGCTGCTTATTCTGACACTAGGGCTGGGTTAACATCCTATTTTTGCCATCCATTTAATGCATACCAAAAATTTATGCGTTAACAGATGCCTCAGACTGATGCCGTACAGTGGCGTCTGTTCACCGTACAGTTCCATGGTAGAATTTTTTTTTTATGTTAACGTATGCATTTTTTTAATAGACTTTGCAGGATACAAAAACGTGCAGTGCTGCACATTTGTATACATCAAACCGATAGGAAATAAAAATTTTCTAGGCTCCAGCAGGGCACATTTTTGAGGGTTTACCTTTAAGATGCATAAAAATGGCCTATTTTTTCCTACATATTTTTTGTGGGAATTTTGCCAATGATCCCCCTCTGGTATATCACTGTCCATGTTGTAGACTATTTGTGCACTTCTAGTAAATGTTTGCTGGCTGCAAATATGAGCTGAAGGTTTTTCAGGTTCCCCTGCCGCGGCAAAATTGCGGTTCGCGAACATTTGATTGCGTGATCGTGTTCGCGAACCGTCCCGTCTGATGTTCGTCCATCACTACTGCTCCGTGTGATGCATCAAGAAATCAAATCCTGGCTTTCTCCGCGACAACTGAAAATCGAAACCACGCTGACCAACAATGGGAAGAACATGGTGTCGGTGCTGCGTCAAGGAAGGCTGAGCCATGTGCCCTGAATGGCACACGTGTTCAATCTGGTTGTCAAGTGGTTCCTGAGGTCTTCCACCCATCTGCAAGACATCCTAAAAATCCAGAAAACTTTGCATGCATTTCAGCCACTTGTACACCGCAAAACACACCCTCCATGAGGTGCAGTGGCAGAATGGCATCCCCCAACATAGGCTGATATGCGATGTTTCCACCAGTTGGAAATCCACCCTCCATATGTTGGACCGACTATACAAGCAGAGAAAGGCCATCAACGATTTCTTGATGATGCAAGCGGATAGGAGTACTCCACTGTGTAACTTCGATGTCAGCCAGTGGCAGCTCATGCATGACACCTGCCGTTTGCTTAGGCCCTTTGAGGAGGCCACGTTATTTGTTAGTCGCCGCACAACGTCATTCCACTACTTCATGTCCTGGAACAGATGCTGGTAACAATGGCTGGTCAGGGGACAGGAGACGTGGTGCCTCGATCTCACAGCCACATGATCCTTGTGGGGGCTGAACTGGAAGAGGAGGAGGAGAGGGAGGTGGACATTGGAGCACAGGCTATGTGTAGCCAAATGGGTGGTTTTTCTGCTTAGCTGACAGGACAGGAGGAGCAAGAGCAGCTAGAGGAGCTACAAGGCGATGAGGAAGACTAGACAGAGGACCCGGACACAATGTGGCAGTATGCAGTGGAGATGGAGGCAGGGAGTCCCTCCGAGTCACTTGCACAAATTCATGCTCACTTGCTTGCGTAGTGACAGCCGAATTGTCACCATTCGGCAGAGGGATGACTTCTGGCTCTCCACCTTGTTGGACCCTCACTACCGGTCCAGAATGGGGGTCTTTTTTACACCCACCGAGAGGGAAGACAAACTGAGCTACTACAGAGACATCCTATGTACTGTAGTCAGTTGGTCGCTGGCTGCCTATCTGTGCCATCACCCATCCTCTCGCAGGTCTGACCGGGGGGGCCCTCTACACTCATGTTCCACTGCCATGATGGCTGCTGGGGAGGGGTGGGGTGGCAGGAGCAGGACCAGCTCCATCAGCAGCAGCCTGAGTCTGCAGTCGCTGATGAGTAGCTTTCTTCACCCGCATAGTGAAGAAACTACTCACCAGCAGCAGCAGCTAGACACTAGAGCAAAACATGAACCAGCAGGTGGTGGCATACTTGGACAGCACCCTGCCACCCCACATTAAAGAACCGCTGGACTACTGGGTAGCCAAACTGGATTTATTTGTAGCCTCAACTAGCTGAGATTTCCCTGGAAAAGCTGTCCTGCCCGGCCAGTAGTGTGGCATCAGAGCGGGTGTTTAGTGCAGCGGGGGCCATAGTTACCCCAAGGAGAACTCGCCTGTCCACCCAAAATCTGGAGAGACTGACCTTTGTCAAGATGAATCAGGCATGGATCAGCCAGGATTTCCAACCACCAATTCCCAATGAATCAGACTATATCATGCATTGTACCACACCAACACTTTTATAAAAGAGGTTTCTTCTGACTACCTGCCTCAGCTACTACTCTGATGCTGCAACCCGCCTGATGCCACACATCTGATGGCAAGTGCTCCTTCTTGCACCCACCTTTGTCAGCAGGTACTGGTATTGCCACCCACCGCCCCACTCTGTTACAGGGTTACTTTGTGGTCTCTTTATGCAGCTGCTGCTGCCATCTCCAAACAATGTCACCTTGCCACTCTGTGGTCTCCGGATGCTGCCGCCATATCCACACTATGTCACCTTGCCACTCTGTCGCCTCCTGATGCTGCCGTCACCTCCAAACTATGTCACCTTGCCACTCTGTGGCCTCCTCATTCTGCTGCCACCTCCAGACTGTTGTTGTGCCACTCTGTGGCCTACTAATGCTGCTGCCACCTCCATACTCTGTCGTTGTGCCACTCCATGGCCTACTCATGCTGCTGCCACCTCCAGACTTGGTCATTGTGCCACTCTGTGGCCTACTCTTGCTGCTGCCACCTCCAGAGTCGGTCATTGTGCCACTCTGTGGCCTACTCATGCTGCTGCCACCTCCAGACTCTGTTGTTGTGCCACTCTGTGGCCTCCTCATACTGCTACCAACTCCAAACTCTGTCATTGAGGCACTTGGTGGCCTTCCCATACTGCTGCCAACTCCAGACTCTGCTGTTGTTCCACTCGGTGGCTTTCTCCTGATGCCGCCACCTCCAGACTCGGTCATTGTTCCATTCAGTGGCCTCCTCATACTGCTGCCTACTCCAGACTCTGTCATTGTGCCACTTGGTGGCCTTCTCATACTGCCGCCACATTCAGACAATGAAATTGTGCCACTTGGTGGTCCTTCATACTGCCGCTTCCTCCAGATTCTGTAATTCTGCAACTCGGTACCCCCTTATACTGCTGTCAACTCCAGACTCTGTCATTTTGCCACTCGGTGGCCTCCTCATTCTGCTGCCAACTCCAGACCCTGTCATTGGACCACTCTGTGGTCTCTTCATACTGCTTCCACTTCACCACTATGTCATAGGTCCACTCTGTGGACTTCTCATGCTGTTCCTACCCTCCCCACTTCATGACTGGGCCACTCTTTTGCCTTTTGGCTTGGCTGAAATCATGATTTGCATGATTTATTTTACCTTTCTTCTGATCTGTCAGAAGGAAGGCAAAATGAGATGAACAATGGATCCCGTCTGTGTAGCAGCTGTAAGGCATGTATGGTTTCATCAGAATTGGCTTATGATTTAGTAGCCAAAAGCAGGCGTGGGTAGAAAACACAGAAGACATGCAAATATTCCATTCACGTGTCATCTCAGTTTTACATCCACTCCTGTTTTTTATTTTGGCATTAGCAATACTGATGGATTATTGAGCAAATGCTGACCGAGTGAAGGCGTATGCTCCACAGACAGGATCAGTTTTTTGTGGGTTATTGTTCTGACATTTAGAGAAAGGGCAAATTAATCAGTGACGTCAACACAAACTTACTGCTGACACCCTCTGCACGCTGTCCGGAGGGGGGGGGGTGCTCTACTTGTATACGCGTTTAATAGAATGGGTTCTATAGACATCTATGTGGAATCAGCTGACGATGGTATAAAAGGAGTGCGCTTCTTCTTGGCGCTAACATCGACCTGTAAGGCTGAGTTCATACTTGAGTTATTTGGTCAGTTTTGTCCCCGTGAATGCCCTAATAAGTGAAGTGTGCAGTGATTCTAAGAGCGATATGATACTGACTCACAGTATTATTTCACTACCAAAGCAGACTCCCTATGCATGTTACTTAAAGGCACAGTGTTCTACACCACTATAAAGGCTCTCAGCAGCCAGGAAAGAGCCGTTTTTTTTTTAATGTAATTCGCCGTAAATATATTCAGATCGAACCAAATTTTTCACGAAAAATTTGGCGAACTGGCAAATCGGATTTTTTAAAAATTAGCTCATTTCTATTTATAATCTTTATCATTCATTATAGTTTTCCAATTTTTCCTTAAAAATGTTGGCTGTCCATGATTTTCGGATAAGTTGTCCAGAAAAAAGAAAAATTTGGGTTGGCAACTGTTCTGTCTTCGTACACGTTCACACAGTGTGCAGTCATACAGACATACAGTATAAACCTTTCCTGTCTTCTAAATAAGAGTACTGTTTTTTGTAGTCTAACTTGTTTATTTGTCAACAGGTTGTAATCTCTGCGCATCAATGAGAGATTGATTGTATATGATTGGTAAAACTACAAGAATACAAATAACACATATAAGTATTATGCATGGATAGCATGTACTATCACATTTACAATAACAGTGAAGGCACATGGTAAAATGGCTGCCTATACATAGGATTGCATGTCTATCTAACAGTAATAACTCCCTAAGTAACAATTACAAACTGACTGAACAGCTCTGCATAACATCATGTCCCTGAAACAGAGGTAGATCTCTTACCAGATTTGCTTTTACAAGGATAGTGGAGTTTGAGAAGGAAACATGCATAGGACAGCTCTGATGATGTGTCCTGGAGACTTCTCTTTCCCAGGATGCTTTGCACTAACCCGCAATGCATTAGTCTTGTAACAAGAAAACAAAGTATAATACAATTTAACATCTTTAGATGGTGTTATAACCACACTGAACACTTCTGAAATATCCTGTCTGTGGCAGAAGTAGACTGTAATGATTTTCTAACACTGCTCGGCAGAACAGGCCTGGTGTCAACAGATGCCACTACTAGGTCCCTTAGGTGAAAAAAAACAGAACAAGTTCTGCTACTGGCCTGAGGAATAGCTTGCACTCGCTAAGCTTCCACACTTTGACCTCGGCCTTGCGTATGTTCCCATACTTGCTTGGGAATGTGTTGGTGATGAGGCCCAGTGGCCACTCATTCCAGTGCGACTGGCTGTCTTTCATGAGCACGACATCCCAAGGTCTGATGTTCGGCTTGTTAATTTGCCACTTCCTTCTTGATTGTAAGGTAGAGATATACTGCTTTCTCCACCTGTCCCAGATGACATTAGAAAGGCTTTGCACCTGCCTCCAATGTCGTCTGTTGAGGTCTTTGTCATTGAATTCTCCAAGGGGAGCATTTGAAGTGAGGATAGTCAAATCTTCAGGGTCGCTGGAAAGGGTAGTCAACGGTCTTGCGTTCATGATAGCTGAAACTTCTGCCAAGAATGTGGTCAAACATTCATGTGCGAGTCTTGAACTCCCTACTTGTTAGAAGATTGAATCCAAGATTTTTCATGCTATCCCTATCATCCTTTCCCAGACGCCTCCCATGTGAGAAGAACGCGGAGGATTAAAGGTCCAGGTGCATCCTTGTTTGTTAAAGTATCTTTCCACATTAGTGATTAGCGGCAGAGGATATATTCTAATTCGCAATATTTCACAAATATTTGGGCGAATATTCGTCATATATTCGCAAATTCGCTATCGTTGTTCATTATTTTCAGGGTGAAAATCGCAATGTAAAATATGCTTACTGCGCATGCGCAAAAGGGGCATGGCCTAGTTTAGCAACTGTTTTCAAACTACCCGAAGTTTGAGAAGATTGGAAAACATGGTTGGCATCAATTTTCGCGACAGTGAGGAAAAAATCCTGATCACTGTTAGTAATTTGACATTACAGCAGTGTATTTGATTACATTTCACATGCTTGTCAGAACAATCGCTTTATATGCAGATACAGTGCAAAAATTGTCACTTATGATGCAAATGTTTTTTGCGCAATACATACAATTTACATTTTATCAGGTCTAAGTAGATATTACTGATTGGTGCACTAAGTATTGTTGTGACATCACAGATCACAGCACTATGTCTGCAGTTAAGAACTTGTATTTTGCCTCTGTACTGCGCCTGGTTACCCTATCTACCGGAGCAAAACCCTACAACAGTTATGAAAATAAGTATTTCATCCCTTTACAAATGATTACTTAGTACCTGGTGTGACACGTAGTAAATCATGGGGTTACATCATACATTTCTACCTCGCCATGAGTATATATATATATATATATATTTATACACACAGCGTACAGATGTATGATTTATACTGCGGTCAGATGACCAAAAAAATCCCTTTAGTGTTCCTAACACAATTACTCGTATAAAACTACATCTTTATTTATTACTTTTTTTAAACCATAGAGAACAGAAAAATACCATGTACGTTTAAAACTTTCAGGGACTAGCAGAGGACTAATATCAAGTGATCCATACTCATGTAGGTTGGGAGTGGGACAGAGTTTGTGCTTTATTACCCTGTGTTACCAATAAACACTTTTACAGAAGACTGTGTAGTGTATTTTTTGCATCTCACAGTTTGTGTATATATATTACACTTAATAGCTTTTGTACTGTTACCTTGACAGTGTATAGTTTGGACAATCAAACGTCCTTTATTTATATACACAGTGCCTGGTGGTGATGGAGGAGGAAATATGATAAGCCGCTAGTGCTAGATTGCTGATATTAAGCATCTGTATATTGCACTTAGTCTTTTAATAATTGCTACACAAGTGCTATATAACTGCCCACAAACTTTAGACAATGTAGCTTTACTTCAGCCAGTACATTCAGCGCTTCTATTGAATTTCTCTGCTTACATTGCTTGCATAGATACAATGTGGCAATAATTATGCAACAATCACGGAGCTGTCTCCTTTCACTCACACACACCCACAGGTCTGACACACTCTGTCTCTCAGTCTTTCCCTTGCATGTATGATTGATGCCGCTGCTAAGCCCTGTCTAAAAAGCCACAACAAATACTACCCCTCCTGACATGTTTCGCCGCAGATGCGACTTCGTCAGGGGAGTAATAGTATTTGCGCGCTGCTTAAAGCCCTGTTAAATAAATTATTAATTCCCTCCCTGAGTATCTCCACCAATGTTTGATCCCTACAGATGTAGCAGGGTTAGCACTCCAGCTCTTAACTCAAATTTCTTAACTCATCGCGTTATCTTGAGACAAAAGGCATTGAAAAGCAATTGAAGGTGTTTGCTTAGATTAGATAAATGCAAAAATCTGCAGCACTTGCCAGTGTAGTAAATCCAGTGGTGATTTATTCACAAAACAGCATGGTAATGCGACGTTTCGACCTTCATCGGTCTTTCTCAAGCAATAAAATAAATTATAATTAAGTAAGATGTCGCACTAAGAACACTCAAACAACACCAGGTGCTCCTGTAAATTGAGACCACTCACTCAATATAGAAAGGCATATATATATATAGGTAAACAGGGCACTCAAGGATAGCTGCGACCGTGTAATTTAAGCAAAGATGAGCTTTATTAATAATATAAATTTAAATATAATTGATGCATAAAACAATCAAGAATGCAGTAGAATAAATGGTTATTAACAAATAAATGTATATTCGACAGAGCAAAAATATTCGATTGACCAACAAATCTTCAATAATCCGATATTGTAAATCTTGGATCCAATGATTATAAACATCCAAAGACTTGTTTGCGATAAGTCTATTCGTTTTTTACTTTCATATTGAAACAACAGTCATATGCTTTGCAGTTATTAAAATAGTCGCGGCGGCGTCCCGCCAAAGCGACGTAAATGAAAAGCTTGCAAGCGAATTAAGTCCATTACCTTTGTATCGACCAAGTGTTCATCCGAAATAATCACCAGAGCCTTCAAATGTACTTACTCCCAGGATATGCCTTTAGATATTTGTAGCAGTATTCAATCAGGAGGTTAAAGCCGGCTCTCTGTTCGGTTGTGGTCGATTTGGCTGGTAAGGTAGATTTTTCAGTACAAAGATGGGGTGCAGCACCAGACGCGTTTCGGGGTCCAACCCCTTCCTCAGTGGTATGCTTCACCCCATCCAGAACCCCTCTTTTATACTGGATGTTACTTGTTTAACTTGGTCTCAATCCAATTGTCATTTCCTGTCTGTCGATACTCAGGTGTTCCACATTGTATCACAATCACAAAGGGAAATGTCATGTATGGAAACTAAAAAATACTTTTACTGACTTTTGCAATTCATCATATTTCTGCAATTTCACCCAGTTATATACTTTGAATTTCTGCATCCATTGGTGCAAAAAACGCATCTGGACACCATGCGTTTTTGATGCGGTTTCCATGCGTTTTTTTCTTTTTTTTTTTTGCATTTTCACTTTAATAAAGGCACAAGTTGCCCATCAACAATATATATTAATTTTAAAACATTAAGAACAATATAAAATACCACTAAAAGTCTCTGTTACAACTTTAAAAGGGAAATATAGACAGCATTATAATCTACCAAATGACTCATAAATAAATAAGTTAAAATGCACAAATTCTATAAAACTGTCAATATAAACATAAAAATATGTAAAATAATTCATGTTGATACGAGGGTTGTATTATGGGGGGCGCCCACGTCTAGAGGAAAAACCGACTGTAATATAAACAGTCAGTTAAACGTCGAAACGTCGGCGCCCACCAGTTACTTATAAGAATCCAAAGAGTTCAAACTCTGCATTGAGTCCTCTAGGTATCAGAGTATCGAACTCAAAGATTCGCTTGGTTTCAAGTCTCGACATCCTTTCAATGTGGTTGCCACCTCTCCATTCTTTCTCCACTTTATCAATGGCTAAAAACCTCAAACCTGAGGGATCCTGATTGTGTGTAATTTTAAAGTGGTATGATAGCGAATGGTTCTCAAATCCCTTCCGTATATTGTTTATATGTTCCGAAATACGTTTTTTTAAGGATCTTTTAGTTCTGCCTATGTATAATAGTTTACACGGGCATTCCATAGCGTAAATAACATTCTCTGAATTGCACGTTAGACAGTCCTTTATTAGATGACGATGATTGTTATTAATGGACACCAATTCATTGGTTCTTTTTTGGAAAGATGTTAATTTACAATTCCTACAGGTGCCACACCTAAAAAAGCCCTGTAGACCTATCCAACTTGAAATGGTGGATTCCCTATTTAGTTGTTTTTTCACCGTAGGGGCCACTTTTATACTTAAATTAGGTGCCTTTGTGAAGGTGATTTTCGGATTTACCAGCATTAAGGTTCCTATAATTTTGTCCTTTTGTAACAAATGCCAATGTTTAGTCACAATTTGGCGTATTTTTTTATAATCGTCACTAAAGGGCAAGATTAAACGTAATATTTCTTGGGGAGGATCCACAGATTGTGTCTTCTCCCCAAAAAAGGATTTCCTATCCATATTATTAACTTGCTCCAATGCTTTATCCAAAATTCCTGTGGGATAGTTCTTCTCCAAAAATTTATCTCTCATCTCATTGACCTCCAACTTATATTGGGTTTCCAATGTACAATTCCTCTTAATTCTTCGGAATTGTCCTTGTGGGATATTTGATAACCAGCTAGGCAGGTGACAACTGTTAAATAAAATATAACTGTTTTTGGCAGTAGGTTTAATGAAAGTGCTGCATACTATATCTTGGTTCACAATACTAATATTCAAGTCCAGGTATTAAAGTTTTTCCTGGCTTGTTACCCCTGTGAATTTGAGGTTTCTATCATTAGAATTAATATCTTTCAAAAATGATTGTAGACTCACATTACCACTTTGCCAAACAAACAGGATGTCATCAATATAGCGTTGCCAGAGCACCAGGTCTGTCCCCAGCTTGGGTTGTATAACCTGCCGTTCCCACTCTGCCATAAATAAATTGGCATAGCTGGGGGCGAACCTGGTGCCCATGGCGGTCCCCTGTGTTTGTAAGTAAAAATTCCCCTCAAAATTAAAATAATTATGATTTAAAATGAAGTCTATCCCTTCAATTATAAACTCAATTTCATCCACTCCTAGTCTACCTTCCAATGTGAGTTGGGACCTAACAGCCTGTTTACCCTTATCATGCTCTATTATTGTATATAGGGATTGTATATCCAAAGATCCCATAATCCAGGGGTCCTTAAATTTCAATTTCTCCACTATTTGAATAATTTGTGTGGTGTCTTTTGTATATAACTCAGTTTTTTGGACCCTGGGCTGCAACATTTGATCTATATACTGAGATAAATTTGACGTAAGGGATCCTATTCCTGACATTATAGGTCGGCCTGGAGGATTTTCTTGGTCCTTGTGTACTTTTGGTACACAATAAAACATAGGTATACGCGGAGTTTTATTCAATAAAAATTTGTGCTCCTCATCTGTTAAAACTCCTTTCTTATAACCTCTATTACAAAATGCTAAAAGTTCTAAATAAAATTGATTAGTAGGGTCACTTGGTAGTCTACAGTATGTATTTGTATCCTGTAACTGTCTTAGACATTCTGTGTTATATTTCAGAATGTCCTGGATCACAATGGATCCTCCCTTATCCGCTGGTCGTATTACTATATTTTTCTATTTCTGTAAAGTTTTTAGAGCTTTTATTTCATCATTTGTCAAATTATTTCGTCTATATTTGGTGCTATTCTTTATTTTCCGTATATCGCTTTCTACGCATTTTTTAAAACTTGCCATTAATGACTGATCTCGTTTCTTGGGTATTTCTTGGATCTATTTTTACAAGTTGTATGTACATATTGGTCACCATTATCGATATCTCTTGTAACTGGATTTTTAAGGAAATACTTTTTGAGGCACAAACGCCTTATAAACTTCTCCACCCCTATAAACGTATCAAATTTACTAAGGGTGACTGTGGGGGCAAATTTCAGACCCTTATTCAATAGTTGTTTTTGAGATTCTGTGAGGGTTGTAGAACTCAAATTAATAATAGAATCATTTTCTATTGGGTCTTGATTTATCTGCGGTGCCCCCTTTTTCTTCCTTCCTCCTCTCCGTATTTTGGTCTGTCTCCCTCGTACGATTTTATCCTTTTTGGGTAATAAGGTTGTTGGTAGTGATTCTGCTGTGCCGTGTAGTGTTCCTGATGAGGGACGTGATGGCGTTGTGATTTGTCTACTTGTTGGTGATATGGTATATGAAATGTTTGAGGCCTGTTCCTCAAATTGTATTGATGGTCCCCCTGGTGATTGGTGTTGTGTATTTGTGATTCTTCTTGTTGTGGTATGTGTCTTGTCCGTGTCCTGTGATGTGGTGGGGTCCTGTCTAAAAAAACTTGCCTATCTTCAAGTGCTTCAAACCGATTGTGTGTTGGTATTGTGTATTTACTCAGATTATGTGGCCTTTCTCTAGTCACCACATCATGTGATTCCTCTAATACTATCCCTATATTTACAGTGTCTATATTTGTGTTTTCATTGGTGAATAAATTTTGCCCATTTTTAGGTATAAAATGTAACTTTTTAATTTTCTTTTCCATTATATCTTGCTCTACTTTATCAAGATTATTACATAATTTAGATTGCCAAGATATAATGGAAAAGAAAATTAAAAAGTTACATTTTATACCTAAAAATGGGCAAAATTTAATCCCGCAACTACCCGCGCATTTTTTAGCAACGCCCCTGTGAAAGAGGCCTTAGTAAATTTGATACGTTTATAGGGGTGGAGAAGTTTATAAGGCGTTTGTGCCTCAAAAAGTATTTCCTTAAAAATCCAGTTACAAGAGATATCGATAATGGTGACCAATATGTGCATACAACTTGTAAAAATAGATCCAAGAAATACCCAAGAAACGAGATCAGTCATGAAATGGCAAGTTTTAAAAAATGCGTAGAAAGCGATATACGGAAAATAAAGAATAGCACCAAATATAGACTAAATAATTTGACAAATGATGAAATAAAAGCTCTAAAAACTTTACAGAAAGAGAAAAATATAGTAATACGACCAGCGGATAAGGGAGGATCCATTGTGATCCAGGACATTCTGAAATATAACACAGAATGTCTAAGACAGTTACAGGATACAAATACATACTGTAGACTACCAAGTGACCCTACTAATCAATTTTATTTAGAACTTTTAGCATTTTGTAATAGAGGTTATAAGAAAGGAGTTTTAACAGATGAGGAGCACAAATTTTTATTGAATAAAACTCTGCGTATACCTATGTTTTATTGTGTACCAAAAGTACAAAAGGACCAAGAAAATCCTCCAGGCCGACCTATAGTGTCAGGAATAGGATCCATTACGTCAAATTTATCTCAGTATATAGATCAAATGTTGCAGCCCAGGGTTCAAAAAACAGAGTCATATACAAAAGACACCACACAAATTATTCAAATAGTGGAGAAATTGAAATTTAAGGACACCTGGATTATGGGATCTTTGGATATACAATCCCTATATACAATAATAGAGCATGATAAGGGTAAACAGGCTGTTAGGTCCCAACTTACATTGGAAGGTAGACTAGGAGTGGATCAAATTGAGTTTATAATTGAAGGGATAGACTTCATTTTAAATCATAATTATTTTAATTTTGAGGGGAATTTTTACTTACAAACACTGGGGACCGCCATGGGCACCAGGTTCGCCCCCAGCTATGCCAATTTATTTATGGCAGAGTGGGAACGGCAGGTTATACAACCCAAGCTGGGGACGGACCTGGTGCTCTGGCAACGCTATATTGATGACATCCTGTTTGTTTGGCAAAGTGGTAATGTGAGTCTACAATCATTTTTGAAAGATATTAATTCTAATGATAGAAACCTCAAATTCACAGGGGTAACAAGCCAGGAAAAAGTTGAATACCTGGACTTGAATATTAGTATTGTGAACCAAGATATAGTATGCAGCACTTTCATTAAACCTACTGCCAAAAACAGTTATATTTTATTTAACAGTTGTCACCTGCCTAGCTGGTTATCAAATATCCCACAAGGACAATTCCGAAGAATTAAGAGGAATTGTACATTGGAAACCCAATATAAGTTGGAGGTCAATGAGATGAGAGATAAATTTTTGGAGAAGAACTATCCCACAGGAATTTTGGATAAAGCATTGGAGCAAGTTAATAATATGGATAGGAAATCCTTTTTTGGGGAGAAGACACAATCTGTGGATCCTCCCCAAGAAATATTACGTTTAATCTTGCCCTTTAGTGACGATTATAAAAAAATACGCCAAATTGTGACTAAACATTGGCATTTGTTACAAAAGGACAAAATTATAGGAACCTTAATGTCGGTAAATCCGAAAATCACCTTCACAAAGGCACCTAATTTAAGTATAAAAGTGGCCCCCACGGTGAAAAAACAACTAAATAGGGAATCCACCATTTCAAGTTGGATAGGTCTACAGGGCTTTTTTAGGTGTGGCACCTGTAGGAATTGTAAATTAACATCTTTCCAAAAAAGAACCAATGAATTGGTGTCCGTTAATAACAATCATCGTCATCTAATAAAGGACTGTCTAACGTGCAATTCAGAGAATGTTATTTACGCTATGGAATGCCCGTGTAAACTATTATACATAGGCAGAACTAAAAGATCCTTAAAAAAACGTATTTCGGAACATATAAACAATATACGGAAGGGATTTGAGAACCATTCGCTATCATACCACTTTAAAATTACACACAATCAGGATCCCTCAGGTTTGAGGTTTTTAGCCATTGATAAAGTGGAGAAAGAATGGAGAGGTGGCAACCACATTGAAAGGATGTCGAGACTTGAAACCAAGCGAATCTTTGAGTTCGATACTCTGATACCTAGAGGACTCAATGCAGAGTTTGAACTCTTTGGATTCTTATAAGTAACTGGTGGGCGCCGACGTTTCGACGTTTAACCGACTGTTTATATTACAGTCGGTTTTTCCTCTAGACGTGGGCGCCCCCCATAATACAACCCTCGTATCAACATGAATTATTTTACATATTTTTATGTTTATATTGACAGTTTTATAGAATTTGTGCATTTTAACTTATTTATTTATGAGTCATTTGGTAGATTATAATCCTGTCTATATTTCCCTTTTAAAGTTGTAACAGAGACTTTTAGTGGTATTTTATATTGTTATTAATATATATTGTTGATGGGCAACTTGTGCCTTTATTCAAGTGAAAATGCAAAAAAAAAAAAAAAAACGCATGGAAACCGCATCAAAAACGCATGGTGTCCAGATGCGTTTTTTGCACCAATGGATGCAGAAATTCAAAGTATATAACTGGGTGAAATTGCAGAAATATGATGAATTGCAAAAGTCAGTAAAAGTATTTTTTAGTTTCCATACATGACATTTCCCTTTGTGATTGTGATACAATGTGGAACACCTGAGTATCGACAGACAGGAAATGACAATTGGATTGAGACCAAGTTAAACAAGTAACATCCAGTATAAAAGAGGGGTTCTGGATGGGGTGAAGCATACCACTGAGGAAGGGGTTGGACCCCGAAACGCGTCTGGTGCTGCACCCCATCTTTGTACTGAAAAATCTACCTTACCAGCCAAATCGACCACAACCGAACAGAGAGCCGGCTTTAACCTCATGATTGAATACTGCTACAAATATCTAAAGGCATATCCTGGGAGTAAGTACATTTGAAGGCTCTGGTGATTATTTCGGATGAACACTTGGTCGATACAAAGGTAATGGACTTAATTCGCTTGCAAGCTTTTCATTTACGTCGCTTTGGCGGGACGCCGCCGCGACTATTTGAATAACTGCAAAGCATATGACTGTTGTTTCAATATGAAAGTAAAAAACGAATAGACTAATCGCAAACAAGTCTTTGGATGTTTATAATCATTGGATCCAAGATTTACAATATCGGATTATTGAAGATTTGTTGGTCAATCGAATATTTTTGCTCTGTCGAATATACATTTATTTGTTCATAACCATTTATTCTACTGCATTCTTGATTGTTTTATGCATCAATTATATTTAAATTTATATTATTAATAAAGCTCATATTTGCTTAAATTACACGGTCGCAGCTATCCTTGAGTGCCCTGTTTACCTATAAATAAAATAAATTAACAAACGAGTGCCTTATATAATACAAAGTGGGTGGGGATATCCCTCCCCCAAGTGGGATGGTACATCGGAATTCATATATCCATAGATCATCATATACTCATAAACAGGGATTACTTCAGATCCAAATCAGTGCAGTGTTAGAACATCCAATACAGTGTACACTCTAATATATCTATAATATTACCTCATAAGTAGGGATGAGCGAACCCGAACTGTATAGTTCGGGTTCGTACCGAATTTTGGGGTGTCCGTGACACGGACCTGAACCCGAACATTTTCGTAAAAGTCCGGGTTCGGTGTTCGGTGCTTTCTTAGCGCTTTTTGAAAGGCTGCAAAGCAGCCAATCAACAAGCGTCATACTACTTGCCCCAAGAGGCCATCACAGCCTTGCCTACTATTGGCATGGCTGTGATTGGCCAGTGCAGCATGTGACCCAGCCTCTATATAAGCTTGGGTCACGTAGCGCTGCACGTCACTCTGCTGATTCAAGCATAGGGAGAGGTTGCTGCTGCGACGTTAGGGCGAGATTAGGCAGATTAACTCCTCCAAAAGACTTCATTCTGTGATCGATCTCCAGCTGTGGATCATTGAAGTGCTAATATCGACTTCCTCACTTTTTTTAGGCTGCCCAGAGCGTTTTTAGATCACTTTTTTCTGGGGTGATCGGCGGCCATTTTGTGGCTTGTGGTGCGCCAGCACAAGCTACCACCAAGTGCTTTTAACCATCAATAGTGTGGTTTTTTTTTGTTATATCCTACATCAGCTGCAGGCTGAGCCTCTGTCAACGAAGTGCATTTAACCATCAACAGTCTGGTTATTTTTTGGCCATATACTACATCAGGTGCAGGCTGACCCTGTGTCACCGAAGTGCATTTAACCATCAACAGTCTGGTTATTTTTTGGCCATATACTACATCAGGTGCAGGCTGAGCCTGTGTCACCCAAGTGCATTTAACCATCAACAGTGTGGTTAATTTTTGACCATATACTACATCAGGAGCAGGCTGAGCCTGTGTCACCCAAGTGCATTTAACCATCAACAATGTGGTTATTTTTTGGCAATATACTACATCAGGTGCAGGCTGAGCCTGTGTCACCCAAGTGCATTTAACCATCAACAGTGTGGTTAATTTTTGACCATATACTACATCAGGTGCAGGCTGAGCCTGTGTCACCCAAGTGCATTTAACCATCAACAGTGTGGTTAATTTTTGGCCATATACTACGTCAGGTGCAGGCTGAGCCTGTGTCACCCAAGTGCATTTAACCATCAATAGTGTGGTTATTTTTTGGCCATATACTACATCAGGGGCAAGTTGAGCCTGTCACCCAGCGCCTAAAAAATAGACCTGACATTTCTATTCAACCAAATCTGTACTGTTTTAGTTGGTCAAGTTATTTGTAGAGACCGTAAAAGCACAGTTTTTGTTCTGGGTTGAAAAACTATTCCCAAATTTGCCATTCTCAAAATAAGTAGTTTATGCTATATCAGGCCTACTTGAAATCTATCGCAAAAAGGATATCTTAGATTCAAGGTGCTGATAGTGTCATTCAGAAAAACTTAACACACATGCTACCGTGCAGATACAAGTCTAATTCTGTGATTAAACGTATACCTGTCACACAGCGCAAAAAAAAATAGGCCCCACATTTCTATTCAACCAAATCTGTACTGTTTGAGCTGGTCAAGTTATTTGTAGTGACCGTAAAAGCACAGTTTTTGTTCTCGGTTGAAAAAGTATTCCCAAATTTGACATTCTCAAAATAAGTAGTTTATGCTATATGAGGCCTACTTGAAATCTATCCCAAAAAGGATATCTTAGATTCAAGGTGCAGATAGTGTCATTCAGAAAAACTTAATACACACGCTACCGTGCAGATACAAGTCTAATTCTGTGATTAAACGTATACCTGTTACACAGCGCAAAAAAAAATAGGCCTCACATTTCTATTCAATAAAATCTGTACTGTTTTAGCTGGTCAAGTTATTTGTAGTGACGTTAAAAGCAAAGTTTTTGTTCTGGGTTGAAAAACTATTCCCAAATTTGCCATTCTCAAAATAAGTAGTTTATGCTATATGAGGCCTACTTGAAATCTATCCCAAAAAGGATATCTTAGATTCAAGGTGCTGATAGTGTCATTCAGAAAAACTTAACACACACGCTACCGTGCAGATACAAGTCTAATTCTGTGATTAAACGTACACTTGTCACACAGCGCAAAAAAAAATAGGCCTCACATTTCTATTCAACCAAATCTGTACTGTTTGAGCTGGTCAAGTTATTTGTAGTGACCGTAAAAGCACAGTTTTTGTTCTGGGTTGAAAAACTATTCCGAAATTTGACATTCTCAAAATAAGTAGTTTATGCTATATGAGGCCTACTTGAAATCTATCCCAAAAAGGATATCTTAGATTCAAGGTGCTGATAGTGTCATTCAGAAAAACTTAACACACACGCTACCGTGCAGATACAAGTCTAATTCTGTGATTAAACGTATACCTGTCACACAGCGCAAAAAAAAATAGGCCTCACATTTCTATTCAACCAAATCTGTACTGTTTGAGCTGGTCAAGTTATTTGTAGTGACCGTAAAAGCACAGTTTTTGTTCTGGGGTGAAAAACTATTCCCAAATTTGACATTCTCAAAATAAGTAGTTTATGCTATATGAGGCTTACTTGAAATCTATCCCAAAAAGGATATCTTAGATTTAAGGTGCTGATAGTGTCATTCAGAAAAACTTAATACACACGCTACCGTGCAGATACAAGTCTAATTCTGTGATTAAACGTATACCTGTTACACAGCGCAAAAAAAAATAGGCCTCACATTTCTATTCAATAAAATCTGTACTGTTTTAGCTGGTCAAGTTATTTGTAGTGACGTTAAAAGCAAAGTTTTTGTTCTGGGTTGAAAAACTATTCCCAAATTTGCCATTCTCAAAATAAGTAGTTTATGCTATATCAGGCCTACTTGAAATCTATCCCAAAAAGGATATCTTAGATTCAAGGTGCTGATAGTGTCATTCAGAAAAACTTAACACACACGCTACCGTGCAGATACAAGTCTAATTCTGTGATTAAACGTATACCTGTTACACAGCGCAAAAAAAAATAGGCCTCACATTTCTATTCAATAAAATCTGTACTGTTTTAGCTGGTCAAGTTATTTGTAGTGACGTTAAAAGCAAAGTTTTTGTTCTGAGTTGAAAAACTATTCCCAAATTTGACATTCTCAAAATAAGTAGTTTATGCTATATGAGGCTTACTTGAAATCTATCCCAAAAAGGATATCTTAGATTTAAGGTGCTGATAGTGTCATTCAGAAAAACTTAATACACACGCTACCGTGCAGATACAAGTCTAATTCTGTGATTAAACGTATACCTGTTACACAGCGCAAAAAAAAATAGGCCTCACATTTCTATTCAATAAAATCTGTACTGTTTTAGCTGGTCAAGTTATTTGTAGTGACGTTAAAAGCAAAGTTTTTGTTCTGGGTTGAAAAACTATTCCCAAATTTGCCATTCTCAAAATAAGTAGTTTATGCTATATCAGGCCTACTTGAAATCTATCCCAAAAAGGATATCTTAGATTCAAGGTGCTGATAGTGTCATTCAGAAAAACTTAACACACACGCTACCGTGCAGATACAAGTCTAATTCTGTGATTAAACGTATACCTGTTACACAGCGCAAAAAAAAATAGGCCTCACATTTCTATTCAATAAAATCTGTACTGTTTTAGCTGGTCAAGTTATTTGTAGTGACGTTAAAAGCAAAGTTTTTGTTCTGGGTTGAAAAACTATTCCCAAATTTGACATTCTCAAAATAAGTAGTTTATGCTATATGAGGCCTACTTGAAATCTATCCCAAAAAGGATATCTTAGATTCAAGGTGCTGATAGTGTCATTCAGAAAAACTTAACACACACGCTACCGTGCAGATACAAGTTTAATTCTGTGATTAAACGTACACTTGTCACACAGCGCAAAAAAAAATAGGCCTCACATTTCTATTCAACCAAATCTGTACTGTTTGAGCTGGTCAAGTTATTTGTAGTGACCGTAAAAGCACAGTTTTTGTTCTGGGTTGAAAAAGTATTCCCAAATTTGACATTCTCAAAATAAGTAGTTTATGCTATATGAGGCCTACTTGAAATCTATCCCAAAAAGGATAGCTTAGATTCAAGGTGCTGATAGTGTCATTCAGAAAAACTTAATACACACGCTACCGTGCAGATACAAGTCTAATTCTGTGATTAAACGTATACCTGTTACACAGCGCAAAAAAAAATAGGCCTCACATTTCTATTCAATAAAATCTGTACTGTTTTAGCTGGTCAAGTTATTTGTAGTGACGTTAAAAGCAAAGTTTTTGTTCTGGGTTGAAAAACTATTCCCAAATTTGCCATTCTCAAAATAAGTAGTTTATGCTATATCAGGCCTACTTGAAATCTATCCCAAAAAGGATATCTTAGATTCAAGGTGCTGATAGTGTCATTCAGAAAAACTTAACACACACGCTACCGTGCAGATACAAGTCTAATTCTGTGATTAAACGTATACCTGTTACACAGCGCAAAAAAAAATAGGCCTCACATTTCTATTCAATAAAATCTGTACTGTTTTAGCTGGTCAAGTTATTTGTAGTGACGTTAAAAGCAAAGTTTTTGTTCTGGGTTGAAAAACTATTCCCAAATTTGACATTCTCAAAATAAGTAGTTTATGCTATATGAGGCCTACTTGAAATCTATCCCAAAAAGGATATCTTAGATTCAAGGTGCTGATAGTGTCATTCAGAAAAACTTAACACACACGCTACCGTGCAGATACAAGTCTAATTCTGTGATTAAACGTACACTTGTCACACAGCGCAAAAAAAAATAGGCCTCACATTTCTATTCAACCAAATCTGTACTGTTTGAGCTGGTCAAGTTATTTGTAGTGACCGTAAAAGCACAGTTTTTGTTCTGGGTTGAAAAACTATTCCCAAATTTGACATTCTCAAAATAAGTAGTTTATGCTATACGAGGCCTACTTGAAATCTATCCCAAAAAGGATATCTTAGATTCAAGGTGCTGATAGTGTCATTCAGAAAAACTTAACACACACGCTACCGTGCAGATACAAGTCTAATTCTGTGATTAAACGTATACCTGTCACACAGCACAAAAAAAAATAGGCCTCACATTTCTATTCAACCAAATCTGTACTGTTTGAGCTGGTCAAGTTATTTGTAGTGACTGTAAAAGCACAGTTTTTGTTCTGGGTTGAAAAAGTATTCCCAAATTTGACATTCTCAAAATAAGTAGTTTATGCTATATGAGGCCTACTTGAAATCTATCCCAAAAAGGATAGCTTAGATTCAAGGTGCTGATAGTGTCATTCAGAAAAACTTAATACACACGCTACCGTGCAGATACAAGTCTAATTCTGTGATTAAACGTATACCTGTTACACAGCGCAAAAAAAATAGGCCTCACATTTCTATTCAATAAAATCTGTACTGTTTTAGCTGGTCAAGTTATTTGTAGTGACGTTAAAAGCAAAGTTTTTGTTCTGGGTTGAAAAACTATTCCCAAATTTGCCATTCTCAAAATAAGTAGTTTATGCTATATCAGGCCTACTTGAAATCTATCCCAAAAAGGATATCTTAGATTCAAGGTGCTGATAGTGTCATTCAGAAAAACTTAACACACACGCTACCGTGCAGATACAAGTCTAATTCTGTGATTAAACGTACACTTGTCACACAGCGCAAAAAAAAATAGGCCTCACATTTCTATTCAACCAAATCTGTACTGTTTGAGCTGGTCAAGTTATTTGTAGTGACCGTAAAAGCACAGTTTTTGTTCTGGGGTGAAAAACTATTCCCAAATTTGACATTCTCAAAATAAGTAGTTTATGCTATATGAGGCTTACTTGAAATCTATCCCAAAAAGGATATCTTAGATTTAAGGTGCTGATAGTGTCATTCAGAAAAACTTAACACACACGCTACCGTGCAGATACAAGTCTAATTCTGTGATTAAACGTACACTTCTCACACAGCGCAAAAAAAAATAGGCCTCACATTTCTATTCAACCAAATCTGTACTGTTTTAGCTGGTCAAGTTATTTGTAGTGACGTTAAAAGCAAAGTTTTTGTTCTGGTTTGAAAAACTATTCCCAAATTTGCCATTCTCAAAATAAGTAGTTTATGCTATATCAGGCCTACTTGAAATCTATCCCAAAAAGGATATCTTAGATTCAAGGTGCTGATAGTGTCATTCAGAAAAACTTAACACACACGCTACCGTGCAGATACAAGTCTAATTCTGTGATTAAACGTATACCTGTTACACAGCGCAAAAAAAAATAGGCCTCACATTTCTATTCAATAAAATCTGTACTGTTTTAGCTGGTCAAGTTATTTGTAGTGACGTTAAAAGCAAAGTTTTTGTTCTGGGTTGAAAAACTATTCCCAAATTTGCCATTCTCAAAATAAGTAGTTTATGCTATATGAGGCCTACTTGAAATCTATCCCAAAAAGGATATCTTAGATTCAAGGTGCTGATAGTGTCTTTCAGAAAGACTTAACACACACGCTACCGTGCAGATACAAGTCTAATTCTGTGATTAAACGTACACTTGTCACACAGCGCAAAAAAATAATAGGCCTCACATTTCTATTCAACCAAATCTGTACTGTTTTAGCTGGTCAAGTTATTTGTAGTGACGTTAAAAGCAAAGTTTTTGTTCTGGGTTGAAAAACAATTCCCAAATTTGCCATTATCAAAATAAGTAGTTTATGCTATATCAGGCCTACTTGAAATCTATCCCAAAAAGGATATCTTAGATTCAAAGTGCTGATAGTGTCATTCAGAAAAACTTAACACACACGCTACCGTGCAGATACAAGTCTAATTCTGTGATTAAACGTATACCTGTTACACAGCGCAAAAAAAAATAGGCCTCACATTTCTATTCAATTAAATCTGTACTGTTTTAGCTGGTCAAGTTATTTGTAGTGACGTTAAAAGCAAAGTTTTTGTTCTGGGTTGAAAAACTATTCCCAAATTTGCCATTCTCAAAATAAGTAGTTTATACTATATGAGGCCTACTTGAAATTTATCCCAAAAAGGATATCTTAGATTCAAGGTGCTGATAGTGTCATTCAGAAAAACTTAACACACACGCTACCGTGCAGATACAAGTCTAATTCTGTGATTAAACGTACACTTGTCACACAGCGCAAAAAAAAATAGGCCTCATATTTCTATTCAACCAAATCTGTACTGTTTTAGCTGGTCAAGTTATTTGTAGTGACCGTAAAAGCACAGTTTTTGTTCTGGGTTGAAAAACTATTCCCAAATTTGACATTCTCAAAATAAGTAGTTTATGCTATATGAGGCCTACTTGAAATCTATCCCAAAAAGGATATCTTAGATTCAAGGTGCTGATAGTGTCATTCAGAAAAACTTAACACACACGCTACCGTGCAGATACAAGTCTAATTCTGTGATTAAACGTATACCTGTCACACAGCACAAAAAAAAATAGGCCTCACATTTCTATTCAACCAAATCTGTACTGTTTGAGCTGGTCAAGTTATTTGTAGTGACCGTAAAAGCACAGTTTTTGTTCTGGGTTGAAAAAGTATTCCCAAATTTGACATTCTCAAAATAAGTAGTTTATGCTATATGAGGCCTACTTGAAATCTATCCCAAAAAGGATAGCTTAGATTCAAGGTGCTGATAGTGTCATTCAGAAAAACTTAATACACACGCTACCGTGCAGATACAAGTCTAATTCTGTGATTAAACGTATACCTGTTACACAGCGCAAAAAAAAATAGGCCTCACATTTCTATTCAATAAAATCTGTACTGTTTTAGCTGGTCAAGTTATTTGTAGTGCCGTTAAAAGCAAAGTTTTTGTTCTGGGTTGAAAAACTATTCCCAAATTTGCCATTCTCAAAATAAGTAGTTTATGCTATATGAGGCCTACTTGAAATCTATCCCAAAAAGGATATCTTAGATTCAAGGTGCTGATAGTGTCTTTCAGAAAAACTTAACACACACGCTACCGTGCAGATACAAGTCTAATTCTGTGATTAAACGTACACTTGTCACACAGCGCAAAAAAAAATAGGACTCACATTTCTATTCAACCAAATCTGTACTGTTTGAGCTGGTCAAGTTATTTGTAGTGACCGTAAAAGCACAGTTTTTGTTCTGGGTTGAAAAACTATTCCCAAATTTGACATTCTCAAAATAAGTAGTTTATGCTATATGAGGCCTACTTGAAATCTATCCCAAAAAGGATATCTTAGATTCAAGGTGCTGATAGTGTCATTCAGAAAAACTTAACACACACGCTACCGTGCAGATACAAGTCTAATTCTGTGATTAAACGTATACCTGTCACACAGCGCAAAAAAAAATAGGCCTCACATTTCTATTCAACCAAATCTGTACTGTTTGAGCTGGTCAAGTTATTTGTAGTGACCGTAAAAGCACAGTTTTTGTTCAGGGTTGAAAAATTATTCCCAAATTTGACATTCTCAAAATAAGTAGTTTATGCTATATGAGGCCTACTTGAAATCTATCCCAAAAAGGATATCTTAGATTCAAGGTGCTGATAGTGTCATTCAGAAAAACTTAATACACACGCTACCGTGCAGATACAAGTCTAATTCTGTGATTAAACGTATACCTGTCACACAGCGCAAAAAAAAATAGGCCTCACATTTCTATTCAACCAAATCTGTACTGTTTGAGCTGGTCAAGTTATTTGTAGTGACCGTAAAAGCACAGTTTTTGTTCTGGGTTGAAAAAGTATTCCCAAATTTGACATTCTCAAAATAAGTAGTTTATGCTATATGAGGCCTACTTGAAATCTATCCCAAAAAGGATATCTTAGATTCAAGGTGCTGATAGTGTCATTCAGAAAAACTTAATACACACGCTACCGTGCAGATACAAGTCTAATTCTGTGATTAAACGTATACCTGTTACACAGCGCAAAAAAAAATAGGCCTCACATTTCTATTCAATAAAATCTGTACTGTTTTAGCTGGTCAAGTTATTTGTAGTGACGTTAAAAGCAAAGTTTTTGTTCTGGGTTGAAAAACTATTCCCAAATTTGCCATTCTCAAAATAAGTAGTTTATGCTATATCAGGCCTACTTGAAATCTATCCCAAAAAGGATATCTTAGATTCAAGGTGCTGATAGTGTCATTCAGAAAAACTTAACACACACGCTACCGTGCAGATACAAGTCTAATTCTGTGATTAAACGTACACTTGTCACACAGCGCAAAAAAAAAATAGGCCTCACATTTCTATTTAACCAAATCTGTACTGTTTGAGCTGGTCAAGTTATTTGTAGTGACCGTAAAAGCACAGTTTTTGTTCTGGGTTGAAAAACTATTCCCAAATTTGACATTCTCAAAATAAGTAGTTTATGCTATATGAGGCCTACTTGAAATCTATCCCAAAAAGGATATCTTAGATTCAAGGTGCTGATAGTGTCATTCAGAAAAACTTAACACACACGCTACCGTGCAGATACAAGTCTAATTCTGTGATTAAACGTATACCTGTCACACAGCGCAAAAAAAAATAGGCCTCACATTTCTATTCAACCAAATCTGTACTGTTTGAGCTGGTCAAGTTATTTGTAGTGACCGTAAAAGCACAGTTTTTGTTCTGGGTTGAAAAACTATTCCCAAATTTGACATTCTCAAAATAAGTAGTTTATGCTATATGAGGCCTACTTGAAATCTATCCCAAAAAGGATATCTTAGATTCAAGGTGCTGATAGTGTCATTCAGAAAAACTTAACACACACGCTACCGTGCAGATACAAGTCTAATTCTGTGATTAAACGTATACCTGTCACACAGCGCAAAAAAAAAAATAGGCCTTACATTTCTATTCAACCAAATCTGTACTGTTTTAGCTGGTCAAATTATTTGTAGTGACCGTAAAAGCACAGTTTTTGTTCTGGGGTGAAAAACTATTCCCAAATTTGCCATTCTCAAAATAAGTAGTTTATGCTATATGAGGCCTACTTGAAATCTATCCCAAAAAGGATATCTTATATTCAAGGTGCTGATAATGTCATTCAGAAAAACTTAACACACACGCTACCGTGCAGATACATGTCTAATTCTGTGATTAAACGTATACCTGTCACACAGCGCAAAAAAAAATAGGCCTCACATTTCTATTCAACCAAATCTGTACTGTTTGAGCTGGTCAAGTTATTTGTAGTGACCGTAAAAGCACAGTTTTTGTTCTGGGTTGAAAAAGTATTCCCAAATTTGACATTCTCAAAATAAGTAGTTTATGCTATATGAGGCCTACTTGAAATCTATCCCAAAAAGGATATCTTAGATTCAAGGTGCTGATAGTGTCATTCAGAAAAACTTAACACACACGCTACCGTGCAGATACAAGTCTAATTCTGTGATTAAACGTACACTTGTCACACAGCGCAAAAAAAAAATAGGCCTCACATTTCTATTCAACCAAATCTGTACTGTTTGAGCTGGTCAAGTTATTTGTAGTGACCGTAAAAGCACAATTTTTGTTCTGGGGTGAAAAACTATTCCCAAATTTGACATTCTCAAAATAAGTAGTTTATGCTATATGAGGCTTACTTGAAATCTATCCCAAAAAGGATATCTTAGATTCAAGGTGCTGATAGTGTCATTCAGAAAAACTTAATACACACGCTACCGTGCAGATACAAGTCTAATTCTGTGATTAAACGTACAGTTGTCACACAGCGCAAAAAAAAAATAGGCCTCACATTTCTATTTAACCAAATCTGTACTGTTTGAGCTGGTCAAGTTATTTGTAGTAACCGTAAAAGCACAGTTTTTGTTCTGGGGTGAAAAACTATTCCCAAATTTGACATTCTCAAAATAAGTAGTTTATGCTATATGAGGCCTACTTGAAATCTATCCCAAAAAGGATATCTTATATTCAAGGTGCTGATAGCGTCATTCAGAAAAACTTAACACACACGCTACCGTGCAGATACAAGTCTAATTCTGTGATTAAACGTATACCTGTCACACAGCGCAAAAAAAAATAGGCCTCACATTTCTATTCAACCAAATCTGTACTGTTTGAGCTGGTCAAGTTATTTGTAGTGACCGTAAAAGCACAGTTTTTGTTCTGGGTTGAAAAAGTATTCCCAAATTTGACATTCTCAAAATAAGTAGTTTATGCTATACGAGGCCAACTTGAAATCTATCCCAAAAAGGATATCTTAGATTCAAGGTGCTGATAGTGTCATTCAGAAAAACTTAATACACATGCTACCGTGCAGATACAAGTCTAATTCTGTGATTAAACGTATACCTGTCACACAGCGCAAAAGAAAATAGGCCTCACATTTCTATTCAACCAAATCTGTACTGTTTGAGCTGGTCAAGTTATTTGTAGTGACCGTAAAAGCACAGTTTTTGTTCTGGGTTGAAAAACTATTCCCAAATTTGACATTTTAAAAATAAGTAGTTTATGCTATATGAGGCCTACTTGAAATCTATCCCAAAAAGGATATCTTAGATTCAAGGTGCTGATAGTGTCATTCAGAAAAACTTAACACACACGCTACCGTGCAGATACAAGTCTAATTCTGTGATTAAACGTATACCTGTCACACAGCGCAAAAAAAAATAGGCCTCACATTTCTATTCAACCAAATCTGTACTGTTTGAGCTGGTCAAGTTATTTGTAGTGACCGTAAAAGCACAGTTTTTGTTCTGGGTTGAAAAAGTATTCCCAAATTTGACATTCTCAAAATAAGTAGTTTATGCTATATGAGGCCTACTTGAAATCTATCCCAAAAAGGATATCTTAGATTCAAGGTGCTGATAGTGTCATTCAGAAAAACTTAATACACAGGCTACCGTGCAGATACAAGTCTAATTCTGTGATTAAACGTATACCTGTTACACAGCGCAAAAAAAAATAGGCCTCACATTTCTATTCAATAAAATCTGTACTGTTTTAGCTGGTCAAGTTATTTGTAGTGACGTTAAAAGCAAAGTTTTTGTTCTGGGTTGAAAAACTATTCCCAAACTTGCCATTCTCAAAATAAGTAGTTTATGCTATATCAGGCCTACTTGAAATCTATCCCAAAAGGAAATCTTAGATTCAAGGTGCTGATAATGTCATTCAGACAAACTTAACACACACGCTACCGTGCAGATACAAGTCTAATTCTGTGATTAAACGTATACCTGTCACACAGCGCAAAAAAAAAAATAGGCCTCACATTTCTATTCAACCAAATCTGTACTGTTTGAGCTGGTCAAGTTATTTGTAGTGACCATAAAAGCACAGTTTTTGTTATGGGGTGAAAAACTATTCCCAAATTTGACATTCTCAAAATAAGTAGTTTATGCTATATGAGGCCTACTTGAAATCTATCCCAAAAAGGATATCTTAGATTCAAGGTGCTGATAGTGTCATTCAGAAAATCTTAACACACACGCTACCGTGCAGATACAAGTCTAATTCTGTGATTAAACGTATACCTGTCACACAGCACAAAAAAAAATAGGCCTCACATTTCTATTCAACCAAATCTGTACTGTTTTAGCTGGTCAAGTTATTTGTAGTGACCGTAAAAGCACAGTTTTTGTTCTGGGTTGAAAAAGTATTCCCAAATTTGACATTCTCAAAATAAGTAGTTTATGCTATATGAGGCCTACTTGAAATCTATCCCAAAAAGGATATCTTAGATTCAAGGTGCTGATAGTGTCATTCAGAAAAACTTAATACACACGCTACCGTGCAGATACAAGTCTAATTCTGTGATTAAACGTATACCTGTTACACAGCGCAAAAAAAAATAGGCCTCACATTTCTATTCAATAAAATCTGTACTGTTTTAGCTGGTCAAGTTATTTGTAGTGACGGTAAAAGCAAAGTTTTTGTTCTGGGTTGAAAAACTATTCCCAAATTATCCATTCTCAAAATAAGTAGTTTATGCTATATCAGGCCTACTTGAAATCTATCCCAAAAAGGATATCTTAGATTCAAGGTGCTGATAGTATCATTCAGAAAAACCTAAGACACACGCTACCGTGCAGATACAAGTCTAATTCTGTGATTAAACGTATACCTGTCACAGCGCAAAAAAAAAATAGGCCTTACATTTTTTATTCAACCAAATCTGTACTGTTTTAGCTGGTCAAATTATTTGTAGTGACCGTAAAAGCACAGTTTTTGTTCTGGGTTGAAAAACTATTCCACAATTTGCCATTTTCAAAATTGTGGTGAATGGGAATAATGAGGAAAACATCTAATAAGGGACGAGGATGTGGACATGGTCGTGGTGGTGTTAGTGGACCCTCTGGTGCTGGGAGAGGACGTGGCCGTTCTGCCACAGCCACACGTCCTAGTGAACCAACTACCTCAGATCCCAGTAGCCAGCAGAATTTACAGCGATATTTGGTGGGGCCCAATGCCGTTCTAAGGATGGTAAGGCCTGAGCAGGTACAGGCATTAGTCAATTGGGTGGCCGACAGTGCATCCAGCTTGTTCACATTATCTCCCACCCTGTCTTCTGCAGAAAGCGCACAGATGGCGCATGAAAACCAAGCCCATCAGTCTGTCACATCACCCCCATGCATATCAGGCAAACTGTCTGAGCCTCAAGTTATGCAGCAGTCTCTTATGCTGTTTGAAGACTCTGCTGCCAGGGTTTCCGAAGGGCATCCACCTAGCCCTTCCCCAGGGGTGGAAGAGTAAGAATGCACTAACGCACAACCACTTATGTTTCTTGATGATGAGGACATGGGAATACCCCCTCAGCACGTCTCTGATGATGACGAAACACAGGTGCCAACTGCTGCGTCTTTCTGCAGTGTGCAGACTGAACAGGAGGTCAGGGATCAAGACTGGGTGGAAGACGATGCAGGGGACGATGAGGTCCTAGACCCCACATGGAATGAAGGTCGTGCCACTGACTTTCACAGTTCGGAGGAAGAGGCAGTGGTGATACCGAGCCAACAGCGTAGCAAAAGAGGGAGCAGTGGGCAAAATCAGAACACCCGCCGCCAAGAGATTCCGCCTGCTACTGACCGCCGCCATCTGGGACCGAGCACCCCAATTGCAGCTTCAAGGAGTTCCCTGGCATGGCACTTCTTTAAACAATGTGCTGACGACAAGACCCGAGTGGTTTGCACGCTGTGCCATCAGAGCCTGAAGCGAGGCATGAATGTTCTGAACCGTAGCACAACCTGCATGACGAGGCAACTGCATGCAAAGCATGAACTGCAGTGGAGTAAACACCTTAAAAACAAAGAAGTCACTCAGGCTCCCCCTGCTACCTCTTCTGCTGCTGCCGCCTCGGCCTCTTCTGCTGCTGCCGCTGCCTCGGCCTCTTCCTCCGCCTCTGGAGGAACGTTGGCACCTTCCGCCCAGCAAACATGGGATGTACCACCAACACCACCACCTGCGTCACCAAGCATCTCAACCATGTCACACGGCAGCGTTCAGCTCTCCATCTCACAAACATTTGAGAGAAAGCGTAAATTCCCACCTAGCCACCCTCGATCCCTGGCCCTGAATGCCATCATTTCTAAACTACTGGCCTATGAAATGCTGTCATTTAGGCTGGTGGACACACACAGCTTCAAACAGCTCATGTCGCTTGCTGTCCCACAGTATGTTGTTCCCAGCCGGCACTACTTTTCCAAGAGAGCCGTGCCTTCCCTGCACAAACAAGTGTCCGATAAAATCAAGTGTGCACTGCGCAACGCCATCTGTGGCAAGGTCCACCTAACCACAGATACGTGGACCAGTAAGCACGGCCGGGGACGCTATATCTCCCTAACTGCACACTGGGTAAATGTAGTGGCGGCTGGGCACCAGGCGGAGAGCTGTTTGGCGCACGTCCTTCCGCCGCCAAGGATCGCAGGGCAACATTCTTTGCCTCCTGTCTCCTCCTACTCAGCTTCCTCCTCCTCTTCTTCCACCTGCTCATCCAGTCAGCCACACACCTTCACCACCAACTTCAGCACAGCCCGGGGTAAACGTCAGCAGGCCGTTCTGAAACTCATATGTTTGGGGGACAGGCCCCACACCGCACAGGAGTTGTGGTGGGGTATAGAACAACAGACCGACGAGTGGTTGCTGCCGGTGAGCCTCAAGCCCGGCCTGGTGGTGTGCGATAATGGGCGAAATCTCGTTGCAGCTCTGGGACTAGCCGGTTTGACACACATCCCTTGCCTGGCGCATGTGCTGAATTTGGTGGTGCAGAAGTTCATTCGCAACTACCCCGACATGTCAGAGCTGCTGCATAAAGTGCGGGCCGTCTGTTCGCGCTTCCGGCGTTCACACCCTGCTGCTGCACGCCTGTCTGCGCTACAGCGTAACTTCGGCCTTCCCGCTCACCGCCTCATATGCGATGTGCCCACCAGGTGGAACTCCACCTTGCACATGCTGGACAGACTGTGCGAGCAGCAGCAGGCCATAGTGGAGTTTCAGCTGCTGCACGCACGGGTCAGTCGCACTGCGGAACAGCACCACTTCACCACCAATGACTGGGCCTCCATTCGAGACCTGTGTGCCCTGTTGCGCTGTTTCGAGTACTCCACCAACATGGCCAGTGGCGATGACGCCGTTATCAGCGTTACAATACCACTTCTATGTCTCCTTGAGAAAACACTTAGGGCGATGATGGAAGAGGAGGTGGCCCAGGAGGAAGAGGAGGAAGAGGGGTCATTTTTAGCACTTTCAGGCCAGTCTCTTCGAAGTGACTCAGAGGGAGGTTTTTTGCAACACCAGAGGCCAGGTACAAATGTGGCCAGACAGGGCTCACTACTGGAGGACGAGGAGGATGAGGATGAGGAGGAGGTGGAGGAGGATGAGGATGAAGCATGTTCACAGCGGGGTGGCACCCAAAGCAGCTCGGGCCCATCACTGGTGCGTGGCTGGGGGGAAACACAGGACGATGACGATACGCCTCCCACAGAGGACAGTTTGTCCTTACCTCTGGGCAGCCTGGCACACATGAGCGACTACATGCTGCAGTGCCGGCGCAATGACAGCAGAGTTGCCCACATTTTAACGTGTGCGGACTACTGGGCTGCCACCCTGCTGGATCCCCGGTACAAAGACAATGTGCCCACCTTACTTCCTACACTGGAGCGTGATAGGAAGATGTGCGAGTACAAGCGCACGTTGGTAGACGCGCTACTGAGAGCATTCCCAAATGTCACAGGGGTACCAGTGGAAGCCCAAGGCGAAGGCAGAGGAGGAGCAAGAGGTCGCCAACGCAGCTGTGTCACGGCCAGCTCCTCTGAGGGCAGGGTTAGCATGGCAGAGATGTGGAAAAGTTTTGTCACCACGCCACAGCTAACTGCACCACCACCTGATACGGAACGTGTTAGCAGGAGGCAACATTTCACTAACATGGTGGAACAGTACCTGTGCACACCCCTCCACGTACTGACTGATGGTTCGGCCCCATTCAACTTCTGGGTCTCCAAATTGTCCACGTGGCCAGAGCTAGCCTTTTATGCCTTGGAGGTGCTAGCCTGCCCGGCGGCCAGCGTTTTGTCTGAACGTGTATTCAGCACGGCAGGGGGCGTCATTACAGACAAACGCAGCCGCCTGTCTACAGCCAATGTGGACAAGCTGACGTTCATAAAAATGAACAGGCATGGATCCCACAGGACCTGTCCATCCCTTGTGCAGATTAGATATTAACTACCTCCCCTTAACAATATATTATTCTACTCCAGGGCACTTCCTCATTCAATACTATTTTTATTTTCATTTTACCATTATATTGCGGGGCAACCCAAAGTTGAATGAACCTCTCCTCTGTCTGGGTGCCGGGGCCTAAATGTGTGACAGTGGCCTGTTCCAGTGGTGGGTGACGTGAAGCCTGATTCTCTGCTATGACATGAATACAGATTCTGCGCTGACATAAGGCCAGATTCTCTGTTACGGGACCTCTCTCCTCTGTCTGGGTGCCGGGGCCTAAATGTGTGACAGTGGCCTGTTCCAGTGGTGGGTGACGTGAAGCCTGATTCTCTGCTATGACATGAAGACTGATTCTGTGCTGACATAAGGCCAGATTCTCTGTTACGGGACCTCTCTCCTCTGCCTGTGTGCCTGGGCCTAAATATGTGACAGTGGCCTGTTCCAGTGGTGGTTGACGTGAAGCCTCATTCTCTGCTATGACATGAAGACTGATTCTGTGCTGACATAAGGCCAGATTCTCTGTTACGGGACCGCTCTCCTCTGCCTGGGTGCCTGGGCCTAAATATGTGACGGTGGCCTGTTCCAGTGGTGGGTGACGTGAAGCCTGATTCTCTGCTATGACATGAAGACTGATTCTGCGCTGAGATAAGGCCAGATTCTCTGTTACGGGACCTCTCTCCTCTGTCTGGGTGCCGGGGCCTAAATGTGTGACAGTGGCCTGTTCCAGTGGTGGGTGACGTGAAGCCTGATTCTCTGCTATGACATGAAGACTGATTCTGTGCTGACATGAAGCCAGATTCTCTGCTATGGCATGAAGAGACTGATTCTCTGCTGACATGAAGCCAGATTCTTTACTATGGCATGAAGAGACTGATTCTCTGCTGACGTGAAGCCAGATTCTCTGCTATGGGACCTATGTCCAATTGATATTGGTTAATTTTAATTTTTTTAATTTTTATTTTAATTCATTTCCCTATCCACATTTGTTTGCAGGGGATTTACCTACATGTTGCTGCCTTTTGCAGCCCTCTAGCTCTTTCCTGGGCTGTTTTACAGCCTTTTTAGTGCCGAAAAGTTCGGGTCCCCATTGACTTCAAACTAGTTCGGCCGAACTTCTCGAACCCGAACATCCAGGTGTTCGCTCAACTCTACTCATAAGCAGAAATAACGTCCCCGAGGTGCTACTCCATGTCCACACAACTCCTAGAAAGCGCTGAACTCAGCGTAGCGGAAACCCCGGTGCGCATGCGTCCACGTCTGCCGTCAGCCAATAGGAAAAAATTCTCCTTGTGACGTCAGTTAATGCCAGTGTCCGAGGAGGCAGAAAACACTCTGCTCCACGGCACTGCATCAACCTGAAGGTGTCGCATAGCTATGACATGTTCGTATTTTACCGTGTCCATAATGACGATAGCTCCGCCTTTGTCGGCGGGTTTAATAGTAATTTCATTCCTATTGGTTAATTTGGTCAATGTTTCCTTCTCTATTTTAGTGAGGTTGGACCGCGGTGATGTACCATGTGATTGGAGCATGTGATCTGACGTCACCAAAGGTCCTTTAGCCCATAGTTCATCTTTTTAAAGAACTAAAGACCGGGAGAACTACGTGAACAAGAGGACAAGGTGAGTTTTTTTTTAAATTTTTTAACCCTCAATTGATCACCTACTATGCATTCTGTATTCAGAATGCTATTATTTTCCCTTATAACCATGTTATAAGGGAAAATAATAACATCTACACAACACCGAACCCAAACCTGAACTTCAGTGAAGAAGTTCGCGTCTGGGTACCACAGTCGGTTTTTTATCACGCGCGTGCAAAACACATTGCACACGCGCGATAAAAACTGAACATCGGAACGCAATCGCAGTCAAAACTGACTGCAATTGCATTCCTACTCGCGCGGGTTTGCCGCAACACACCGGGACGCATCCGGAACTAATCCGGACACGCTCGTGTGAACGCAGCCTTAAGGTAGAGGTGGTGCACCACCTCTACCTTAAAGGTATCTTGAATGGCCTTTCCTATTATGGGATCAGTAGTGCTGCCAAAATCTCTGTGTATATTTGCTTGGATTAAATAACACAACTCAGAAATCTCAGAAAACAGGAGTGTTAACTCTACTCCGTATCTATGATTGGCAATAAGAACCTGGCCTATTGAGGAAAGGGAGCGGTGCACACGTCACCAAGTGCAGCCGTGCCCTCACTCCATTGATTCCGTCTGTTGATGCGCGCTCATCTCCCATTGAAAACACTGGCAAGTTTGTTCTCCAATAAGGAGTGATTGAAACTGCGCGTCATACTTTGTTAACTCTTCAATGGCCATTAAGAACAAGTATTATAATGACATAGCTTACTAGAAAAGGATGTTTTAATTGTGGCCATATATGATATGATTGTAATATTTATAATCACCAAAACTATAAAAAATAATTAACAATACATGATTTTTTCACTTCTTATACCTGATTATTAAATTATTATTGTGGACATATGAGATATGTCTGTATAGGGAAGTGTCCTTTTTTGTGTTTATGGCACTTATATGTCCAGAAATCCTTCTTCTTAATTCCTGCACCGTTTTCCCAACATATAGTTTCAGGCAGGTGCAGGATGCGACATATATAATGCCACTACTGAGACAAAATCTCTGATGGTGTATTCATATCCATTCACTGGATTACTAAATTTTTTTATTCTGGGTCAGCATTGTCCTGTATTTCTACTGCTGCAGCGCAATTGTCACAATGTATGGTGACCCCAGCAAAGATTATTACAAAAACTGTCACAAATACCCAAACTACCCCATGAACTGCAGTACAGAGTACAGGCCCTATACCAAATGTACAGTCAAACATAAGCTTATTTGCGACTCCCCCAATTGCTCCCCTCTTTTTAGGGCAGAGTGGTGTCCAACTGAGGGATCGGGAAAAATGGGGGTTCCATGTGAAACAATAGAAAATGTGGAAGACATATCTCCCCAAGGCTCTGAGGGGTCATCCACATGTGCTGAGAATGAGTTTCAAAGTATGAGAACAAATTTTGCAAACACAGCGGGTCAAGAACTAAATAGGGCCCGGGTGATAAATCTGGCAGTAATTTCACTTACAGAAGCACAAAATAAATTATTACAAAAAGGGGGTCACATTTACTCCGGTACCACAATTTGATAGATTTATTAGGGTGAAGGATATCAATCTATTTGCACGTAAGTTGGCACTGCACAAACAGTTTTTAAGCACCACGTATGATATGAACAAATTGATCCAGAAGGAACAAAAAACTCTAAGGACTCTGGAGAGTCTTCACTTGGAAAGTGAAGGGATATCATGTGACATGGAACCTCCATTGATGGACCTCAAACCTAGATCTAAATGGACCCCGGTCTTTTCACATTATAAAAACATAGAAACGTTTGTGAATATGGTAACTTAGGAAATAAATAATCTTTAAATAAAGATGGATAATATTCCAGAAAATCTAATACCTGAGGAGACACTGGTGTTGGAGAAATTAAAAACCAATAAAGACATTGTGATAAAACCAAGTGATAAAGGGGGAATAATAGTGGTACAAAATAGGACTGATTATGACCAAAGGTAGAGAGGTTGTTAAAGGATGATTAAACATATGAAACTCTATCAGAAAATCCTACGAATATATACAGTACATTGAGGAATTGTATGGTATTGTGAAAAAGGCAAAGGATCAAAATTTAATATCCAAGGAAGAATATGAATTTCTGTACAATAAGAATACAACAATCGCGACATTTTATGCACTTCCATAAGTGCATAAAAATAAGACACCAATGCCTGGACAACCAATTGTTTCTGGGAATTATTCCTTAACTCAATCTGCGAGCGAATATCTGGATATCATGTTAAGGCCTTTTGTAACATCATTACCTTCTTATATTAAGTATACAAGTGATGCTCTTGGAAAAATTAATGATATCACACTGATGACATCTACATTTTTAGCGAGCCTTGATGTCGAAGCTTTATTGTCACGGTCCCTCAGGTGACTGATGTCAGGAAATCAAGAAGATTGGCTGAGAGTGGAGGAGTCTAACAGCCTCCTTGATTTCTATTGATTCAGTGTTGATAGGGTTAATGACCCTTTTCTCAGCTGTTGCTCAGTGGTCATCACTTCTACCCTTTATGTTTTGACCCTATCCTTATGACTAAGCAGTAGATAGCTTCATTTGGGTTTGGCTGAGCTGGTGTGAGTCTGTCTCTGGTGTTCCTGCTCGTCCGTCTCTACAGAAGTTAAGTGTCGCGTTTGTTAGTGTTTGTTATATTCCCTGTTGTTTGTACCTGGGCCTGAGACAGAGACATCCATTCATCCATCTGGGGAAGAATGGGTTTTCTCTGGTCCTAACCTTTTCCAGGGACTAATAGGGATATAATGGCCTAGGTATCCTGCAAATGAATATTCCTACTTTCAGGGTCTATTCATATTGATAGATACTTGCTTAATGAGACATGTTATCTAAACTAAATGCAACTAAATGCGTTAAGCAATTGCTTTTCAAGTGCTTTTGTTTCAAGATAACGCAATCAGTTAAGAAATTTGAGTTAAGAGTGTGTGTGTTACACCTGCTACATCTGTAGTTAGGGCATGGATTAGGGTTGTCTAGGAGGTGACCTGTTTCTTCCCTAGTTTCCAGGCCCAGTTACTGTTCCCCTTCCCTCCTGTGTTCAGTGTGAAGTTTCCCCCCCACATTGATTGCGACATTTATACAGCAATATTGATCATGAGCTGGGCATTAAAGCAATAAAATTCTTCCTTGATACAAAGAGCAAGTCTTTTTACAAACACAATGAGTTTGTTTTGATTTTACTTATAATTACGCACAATTATTTTTTATGTAACGGTACCTTTTATCACCAGACGAAAGGTGCTGCAATGGGCACGCCTTGCGCACCGACCTTCGCTAATCTATTTCTTGGGTGGTGGGAAGATCAAATTGTATTTTCAGAGGCTTTTTCACAATTCACGAGCCACATTCTGTTTTGGGGCAGATTTATTGAAGATGTGCTGCTGTTTTGGGAGGGAGAACAAAATCTCTTCCTAGAATTTCTAAGGAAATTAAATGATAACGACATTGGGATGCACTTCACATTTGAAATTCATCCTAATGAGATTTGTTTCTTGGATCTGAAAATTTGCAAGGACAAGGATGGACGCATCCTGACGGATAAATACCGTAAACCGAGCTTGACGAACAGCCTCCTCGAGTGGTATAGCTGGCATCCGACATCATAAAAAAATGGAATACCCGTCGGACAATATCTTAGGGCTAGAAGAAATTGTACCACCGAGGAGGCCTTAAAAAAAGAAGCCGATGAGCTTTACAAACGTTTTAGAGCCGGGGATACCCACGAAAAAGCTTAAAAAGAGCTTTTAATCGTGAAAAGAATGAAAATAGAGAGGACCTTTTACTACAACAAAATAGAACTAATCCCCAAAATGATACCAAGATTATTAGACGTATTGGAATTTATGACGGTTGTCATCAACAAATAACGAATATTCTCTGGAGACACTGGAGAATATTGACGAGTGATCCTGATTTACAAGGCGTTTTGCCATCTTTTCCAAGCACGGATGTAGCAGGGTTAACACTCATGCTTTATGAGACATGTTATCTAAACTAAATGCAACTAAATGCGTTAAGCAATTGCTTTTCAATGGCTTTTGCTTCAAGATAATGCGATGATTTAAGAAATTTAAGTTAAGAGTGTGAGTGTTACCCCTGCTACATCTCTATAATGTATAGACGATGACCAAACCTTAGAGATCAATTGGTAAACAGCTTCCTCCCTAAAGTACAATTGGATAATGGAGTATGGCTAAAATAAAATAAAATATGGGGAATTGTACCTTTTGCAAGTTTCTACCCAGAATAAAAAAATTCAGTAATCCAGTGAATGGATGTGAATACACCATTAGAGATTTTTTTAACTGTCGCAGTAGTGGCATTATATATGTTGCATCCTGCACCTGCCCGAAACTATATGTTGGGAAAACGGTGCACGAGTTAAGAAGAAGGATTTCTGGACATATAAGTGCCATAAACACAAAAAAGGACACTTCCCTATGCAGACATATCTCATATGTCCACAATAATAAAACTAGGCCCCAGAAATGGAAATTTGGATCAGAAATTGCTACAGGAGGAGGCGAGATGGGTCCATAGGTTACAATCATTGAGTCCCAATGGCCAAAATGAAGGCTTTTCATATACTGCCTTCATCTAATCCACTGCTATTATTATACAAAAATATCTATTTACGATACATGACTTTCAGAATAAAATAGAGACTATTTGACTATGTTTAGATTTGCCCAAATTTTTGTTATATTATAATTTCCTGTTAGATTCCTTGATTCTCCACATGAAATGTACTTATGGTTGTGATTGTAAGACCCCCTGTCTCTCTATATGGACCTAATATTCAGTATATTATGGGTCGTGATATATATAAACTGATGAATGAACCTAATACTAAGTATATTATGGGTTGTGATATATATAAACTGATGAATGGTCTTAATAATCATGATTGTATGGGATAATAATTAATATAGAACATGATATTGGAAATGGTTATTAACAATATATGGCACTTGTTTTGGCAATTATAATAGTATGGGATAAAATTAATATAAAATATAATTTTGTTATGCACTGTTATTCACCATGAATTTTTTAATTTTTTTATTTTTATTATTGATTACAATAAACTAGGATAAAATTTGAGTAGTTACAAACATTCACAATAATCATGTATCAGATAGTCATAACAAAAATTTTTTTTATTCTAATTATTCTTTTTAGATATGGGTTTAAAATAGCATTACTTTACATTCATCACCACAATGAATTATTATGAAAAATCCAGTTGTTGAGAACACTTATAATAATCAGGTATAAGAAGTGAACAAATTGTGTATTGTTAATTATTTTTATAGTCTTGGTGATTATAATTATTACAATCATATCATATATGGCCCCAATTAAAACCTTTTCTAGTAAGCTCTGTAATTATAATTCTTATTCTTAATGGCCATTGAAGAGTTAACAAAGTATGATGCGCAGTTTCAATCACTCCTTATTGGAGAACGGACTTTCCAGTGTTTTCAATGGGAGATGAGCGCGCATCAACAGACAGCATCGATGGAGTGAGGGGACGGCTGCACTTGGTGACGTGTGCACTGCTCCCTCCCTCAATAGGCCAGGTTCTTACTGACAATCATGGATAGGGATCAAACATTGGTGGAGACACTCGTGGAGGGAATTAATAATTTATTTAACAGTGCGTTAAGCAGCACGCAAATACTATTTCCCCATACTCCCCTGACAAAGTCGCATCTGCGTCGAAACATGTCGGGAGGGTTAGTACCATATTTTCCGGCGTATAAGACAACTGGGCATATAAGACGACCCCCAACTTTTCCAGTTAAAATATAGGGTTTGGTCTATACTCGCCGTATAAGACTACCCCTCCAACACTATTTATTTTGGCATCAAGATCTGCAGGTAATTGCTGTGCAATTTTCATCTTTTGCCTCAATACCATATTATGCCTTTCCAAGAATCTAGTACACCAGGATACAGTGGCCTTAAATCCTTTGCTGTGATCTGGGTTAGATTTGGCCCACTGAAGTGCAAACAAACGTATTTTATTTTGCGTCACTACATAACAGTTTTGGCGATGGTCATTCACAATGTCTGCTACATGTTTTTTGAGTTCTGGCCAATGTGGGGTGCCTGTTCTTAATGCACACTTACCCCTTGGCATACTCTTTAATGCTTTTTCATTTGCTTTTCAGTCCCGAACCATCTTTTCTGTTACTCCATATTGTCTTGCAGCAGCGCAGTTATTATGTTCCATGGCAAAGTTTACAACTTTAAGTTTGAAACTGGCTTCATATTTCTTTCTTCTTGCTGGTAGAGCCATGATGGGGTCTTGACTGTTAGCCATTTGTATACTGTACTGTATGTACTAGTGCTGTACTGTATGTACCGGTACAGATACTGGTGCTGTACTGTTTTCACCACCACATGTATCTGCTCCCCAGACAGACTCCACACCAAACTTCATTAGAGATCCGCCGTTCCAACATTATAATTGGCTGAAGTGCAGATGCTCCTGCTTCCCCCTGCCTTCCCTCAGAATCACCAATCCAACCCAGTATACAACAACCAGCCAATCACGGCAAGCAATGTACCGGTATTTTCTGTTCACACTGCATACAAAGCCTGTTTTGATTGGGTGGGTCAGCTCTCCCTGCCTGCCCAGCCCTCCCTGTCTTCAAGACGATCTGAGCGGTAGTACGCAATGTGATACTGCCGGCATGAGAAAACCACTGAGGGCAGGGAGAGGGGGCTGCTTCCGGAGCGGCAGCGCACGGTGGCTCAGCTAGCCTTCAGTCCGGCTAGGAAGTAAGTTTCAGCATGCCGTATACTGCATATAAGACGACACCCGGCGTATAAGACGACCCCCGACTTTTGAGAAGATTTGCATGTGTTAAAAAGTAGTCTTATACGCAGGAAAATACAGTATTTGTTGTGTGTTTTTAGACAGGACTTAGCAGCAGCATCAATCATACATGCAAGGGAAAGACTGAGGGACAGAGTATGTCAGACCTGTGGGTTAGGGTCGTACCGAACGTTCAAATTTTTGGACCCCAGACCCGAACTTTTCAGTAAAAGTTCGGGTTCAGGTTCGTTGTTCGGTGATTTAATGGCGCTTTTTGAAAGGCTGCAGAGCAGCCAATCAACAAGCGTTTAACTTGTGTGCCCTTAGATGCCATCACACCCAGCCTACTAATGGCATGGCTGTGATTGACCAGTGCAGCATGTGACCCAGCCTCTATATAAGCTGGAGTCACGTAGCGCTGCACGCCACTCTGCTCTGATTAGAGTAAGGATAGGATGCTGCTGCTGTGAGGGAGAGAATAGGAAATAATCTTTAATCTGAAGTGCTTGCAGCGATCTACCTAGATTTTGTTTTGTGGGTGCAGTGCACAATCTTTTTACCCTGCCCTGAGCCCAGTGACACAAAAAAATAACTTTTATCCATCTGTTAGTTAGGTGCGCGGTGGCAGCCATTTTATGCAAGTTCAGTGAACCAGCACAGCATGTGTGCATTTGTGACAGTCAAGAACAAGCTTGAAATACTGCAATTATATTCTGAGTTTAAAAAAATCACCCATTTGCAGCCTTTGCAGCATTTGTCAGTGTAAAATACAATCTTGAAATACTGCAATCATTTTCTGTGTTTAACCCCTTAAGGACTTAGGACGTATCGGTACGCCATGTTTGCCGAGTCCTTAAGGACCCAGGGCGTACCGGTACGTCCTGTGTAGTTTTGATCACTGCCGCACGGCCGGCAGTGATCGGAACGGGGTGCCTGTTGAAATCATTCAGCAGGCACCCTGTGACAATGCCTAGGGGGGTCCTGTGACCCCCCCGCATTGCCGATCGCTACAAACCGCAGGTCAATTCAGACCTGCGGTTTCTAGCGCTTATGCAAGTTTCTGATCCCTGCAGCCCTCTGTATTTTTGTGCCTGTGGGCGCAGATGGGGGGAGGATTGCGGGCGGGTCGGGAGGCGGGCGGGAGGCAGTCGGCAGTTTATTTTCAGGATGACTGCTGTTGAGTCAGAGTGTCAGCTCATTGCTGACACTCTGATTCAAACGGCTGACATCTGTGCAGATGTCAGCTGTTTTAACCCCTTCCATGCCGCGGTCCGTAGGGACCGCTGTATGGAAGAGGTGAAGAGGGAGGGAGCTCCCTCCCTCTTCCATCGGGGGGCTGGTGTGCCTTTGCAGCCCCCGGACAGGATGGGGTGACACAGGGAGCCCTCCTCCCTCCCCTTCCCCGTCTGCTCAGTTGTGGAATCACGTGGTGATCACGGCACTCTATCTAAAACTGACGGGTTCTGGGTGCACGTCTTGGTGCGTTCCTTGCTCCACCTCTTGGAACAGGTAAGTGTTTAACAATTTAGACAGCACTCCAATATTTGATTAAATGCTTTTTATTAGCCGGACATAGTGGTCCTTTTTTGAACTGAGGCAACGTTTCGGGCAAAAGGCATGCCCTTCATCAGGCTGATGTGGAAAAAGTAAATATGTATAAATACAATATTTATGATTAACATGATTGCAAAATATTTAGAAAAATAGAGATTCTGTAAGTACATGATACACAAAAGTGGAAATAAATAGTGTAGTCATCTATAACATGATTCAAACAAAAGTACATGATTCTTAATAGAATTACATTTGTTCCATGGAACGGGCAAACATCATGTGAAGAAAATATGCATACTGAATGCAACAATTACATCAGGCATCAGAGCAAAATAGGACCACTAAATAGGGTATACAACAAATAGAGTAAAAGGAAACAGTGAGGGTTTAGAGGTAGGGCTAATGAGTATATACACTATATATACTATGTGTGTACAGAGAGAGAGCACTAATCCTGGTGGAGATAATATGAAAGCAAGGTCAGGCAGGGAGTATGGAGGAAATAGGGAGAGAAATGTAAGTATCTGCTCCTGTTCTTCGGCATACCTGAAGTGTATTAGGTCGCACTTTAAATAGACGAATTGCCGCACTTTGAAAGGCGCTCGAAATCTCACGGTATTGCGAGAGTCATAACCAGGCGCCGGCCTAGTGTAGTGACGTGTTGTCTAGGAATGGGCTGTGTGTGCATGCGCACAATGGCCGGAAGGTAGGAAATAACTCTATTCTGGGCGCATGTGTACGGGGACCATACAACAATGGTCGGCCATTTTAGATATGGGAAAAATGCTCTAAAATGAGTGCATGCGCTCTAGGGTTTAATGGTTGGTGGCGGCCATCTTAAAATCGGGAAATAATTCATGTGTTGAGGGATGATCTGGATCAGTATGTATATTTAACAGCATTACAAGCACTAATTATTAGTATAGTGTAATTAGATAAAGGGTATCTGTTTGATGGGAGTATATGGAAATATATGATTGCTTGATTTGCGATCATATGAGAGGGCCCTAGTGTGGGGTCAGTATCTGCTCAGTTGTGGCAGACGGGGAAGGTTCCCCTGGCAACAGGACGCCTTCTCAGGCATCCTGCTGTCCATGGTGCTGAACAGATCTGTGCTAAAGGGAGAGATCTGTTCAGACAAATTGTGAGTGAAATTCAGTGCAGTACACTATATAGTGTACTGTATTGTATTATACAGACATCAGACCCACTGGATCTTCAAGAACCAAGTGGGTCTGGGTAAAAAAAATGTTAAAAAAGGGAATAAAAGTAAAAATAAAAAAACACATTTATCCCTTATTAAAAATTAAAAAAATAAAATTCCCTACACATGTTATATATCACCACGTCCGTAACAACCCGATCTATAAAACGGTCATGTTACATTCCCCGCACGGTGAACGCCATAAAAAATAAAAAATATGATGAAATTGAAATTTTGCCCACCTTACTTTCCAAAAATGGTAATAAAAGTGATCAAAAAAGTTGTATGTATGCCAAAATAGTACCATTCAAACCGTAGTCTCATCCCGCAAAAAAATGAACCCTTACATGAGACAATGTCCCAAAAAATAAAAAAAACTATGGCTCTCAGACTATGGAGACACAAAAAAAGTTTTTGGGGTTTTAAAAATGATATTATTGTGTAAAACTTAAATAAATTTAAAAAAGTAAACATATTAGGTATCCCTGCGTCCGTAACAACCTGCTCTATAAAAATAGTACATGATCTAATCTGTCAGATGAACATTGTAAATAATAAAAAATAAAAACGGTGCCAAAACAGGTATTTTTGGGCAAATTTTCCATTTTAATCCATTTTTTTCCCGTAACAAAGCAAGGGATAACAGCCAAACAAAACTCGATATTTATTGCCCTGATTCTTTAGTTTACAGAAACACCCCATATGTGGTTGTAAACCTCTGTACGGGCACACGGCAGGGCGCAGAAGGAAAGGAATGCCATATGAATTTTGGAAGGCAGTTTTTGCTGGACTTATTTTTTTTACACCATGTCCCATTTGAAGCCCCCCCTGATGCACCCCTAGAGTAGAAACTCCAAAAAGTGACCCCATTTAAGAAACTACACCCCTCAAGGTATTCAAAACTGATTTTACAAACTTTAACCCTTTAACCCTTTAAGTGTTCCACAAGAGTCAATGGCAAATGGAGATGGAATTTCAGAATTTCAATTTTTGGTTACTTTGCTTGACAAAAAGAGTAATATAGAGCAACCAAAAATCATATGTACCCTAAAATAATACCAAAAAACTGCCACCTTATCCCGTAGTTTCCAAAATGGTGTCACGTTTTTGGAGTTTCTACTCTAGGGGTGCATCAGGGGGCTTCAAATGGGACATGGTGTAAATAAACCAGTCCAGCGAAATCTGCCTTCCAAAAACCACACGGCGTTCCTTTCCCTCTACGCCCTGACGTGGCTGTACAGTGGTGTACGACCACATATCAGGTGTTTCTGTAAACCGCAGAGTCAGGGCAATAAATATAGAGTTTTGTTTGGCTGTTAACAGTTGCTTTGTTAGTGGGAAAAAATGGTTTAAAAGGGAAAATTTGGCAAAATATTTAAATTCTGAAATTTCATCTCCATTTGCCATCAACTCTTGGGGAACACCTAAAGGGTTAATAATGTTTGTAAAATCAGTTTTGAATACCTTGAGGGGTGTAGTTTCTAGAATGGGGTCACTTTTGGGTGGTTTCTATTATGTAAGCCTCACAAAGTGACTTCAGACCTGAACTGGTACCTAAAAAGTGGGTTTTTGAAAATTTCTAAAAGAATTTTCAAGATTTGCATCTAAATTTCTAAGCCTTGTAAAGTCCCCAAAAAATAAAATGGCATTCCCAAAATGATCCAAACATGAAGTAGACATATGGGGAATGTAAACTAATAGCTATTTTTGGAGGAATTACTATGTATTATAGAAGTAGAGAAATTTAAACTTGGAAATTTGCAAATTTTTTTCAAAAATTTGGTAAAATTTGTATTGTTTTATAAATAATATAATTTTTTGTACTCCATTTTACCAGTGTTATGAAGTACAATATGTGACGAAAAAACAATCTCAGAATGGCCTGGATATGTAAAAGCGTTTTAAAGTTATCACCACATAAAGTGACACTGGTTAGATTTGCAAAAAATGTCCTTAAGGGGTTAAAAAAGCACCCATTTTTGGCAATACCCTACATCTGGGGCCTATGCTGCATTTGTCAGTGTGAAATATAAGCTTGAAATACTGCAATAATTTTCTGGGTTTTAAAAAACACCCTTTATGGGCAAAATACTAAATTTGTGGCATTTGCTGCATCTGTCATTGTTAAATACACGCGTTAGATACTGCTGTTATATTCTGTTATAAAAAAAACACCTATTTTGGGCAAGATCCTAAATTTGCAACGAATGAGGAGAGCGCCAAATAAGAGACATGGCCCCGATCGTGGTGCTGCTGGTGGAGCTCCTGTTGCAGGGAGAGGACGTGGTCGATCTGTGCCAGCTAAACGCACAAGTGAAACACCTTGCTCAGGTGCGAGTAGGTGACAGAACCTTCAGCATTATTTGGTCGGGCCTAATGCGGCTCTACGAATGGTGAGGCCAGAACAAGTACAGGCGATAGTAGATTGGGTTGCTGACAGTGCTTCCAGTTCCTTCACATTGACTCCCACCCAGTCTCCTGCTGAAAGATCAGAGTTAGCAACTGCAGCCGATGTCCATCATTCTTTCACCTCACCCCCTTGCAAATCAGCCAAGCAGTCTGAGCCCCAATTTATGCAGCAGTCTCTTCTGCTTTTTGATGACTCTGCTAGCAGGGTTTCCGTGGGCCATCCACATAGCCCTGCCCCAGAAGTGGAAGAGATTGAGTGCACCGATGCCCAACCACTTATGTTTCAAGATGAGTACAAGGGAGGACCACCGCAGCAAGTCTCAGATGATGATGAAACACAAATGTCAACTGCTGTGGCTTTCTGCAGTGTGCAGACCGACAAGGAGGGCAGGGGTGAGGACTGGGTTGAAGATTATATGGAGAACGATGAGTTCCTTGACCCCACATGGAATCAAGGTCATGCGAGTGACCTGTGTAGTTCGGAGGAAGAGGCGGTGGTCGCACAGAGCCACCAGCACCGCAGAAGAGGGAGCAGGGTGCAAAAGTAGAGCAGCCGTTCCCTAGACAGTACGCCTGCTACTGCCCAACCCAGCAAGGGACTGAGCACACCAAAGCCAGCTCCAAGGAGTTCCCTGGCGTGGCAGTTCTTCAGACAATGTGCTGACGACAAGACACGAGTGGTTTGCACACTGTGCAATCAGAGCCTGAAGCGAAGCATAAACGTTCTCAACCTGAGCACAACCTGCATGACCAGGCATTTAAGTGCAAAGAACGAGCTGCAGTGGAGTAGACACCTCAAAAACAAAGAAAGGTCTCTGGCTCCTCCTGCTTCCTCTTCTGCTCTTCATTCACCTCTGGAGTGACAGTGCCACCTGCCACCCCGCAAACAAAGGATCTGCCAGCAACACCACCACCTGGGTCACCAAGCATCTCCACAATGTCCCACGGAAGCTTTCAGCTCTCCATCTCTCAAACACTGGAGCGGAAGAGGAAGTACCCCCCTACTCACCCGCGATCCCTGGCCCTGAATGTCAGCATTTCAAAATTACTGGCTTTTGAAATGCTGTCATTCTGTCTGGTGGATACGGAGAGTTTTAAAAGCCTTAAGGCGGTGGCTGTCCCACCATACGTCGTGCCCAGCCGCCACTACTTTTCCAGGCGAGCCATCCCTTCCCTGCACAACCAAGTGGGGGACAAAATCAGGTGTGCACTGTGCAACGCCATCTGTGGCAAGGTCCACCTAACTATGGATACGTGGACCAGTAAGCACGGTCAGGGATGTTATATCTCCCTAACAGCACACTGGGTAAATGCAGTGGCGGCTGGGCCTGAGTCGGATAGCAGTTTGGCAGTTTGGCGCATGTCCTTCCACCACCGAATATTGCAGGGCGTTTCAGATTGCCTCCTGTTGCTTCCTCCTCCGCTTCCTCATCCTCTACTGTCCCCTCATCCGGTCATCGTAACACCTTCACCACTAACTTCAGCACAGCAAGGGGTAAACGACAGCAGGCAGTTTCAAAACTTATCTGTTTGGGGGACAAACCCCATACTGCTGTGGACGGGCCTTGAACAACAGACCAATGAGTGGTTGGTGCCAGTGAGCCTCAAGCACGCACTGGTGGTGTGCGATAATGGGCGAAATCTCGTAGCAGCTCTGGGACTAGCCTGTTTGAAGCACATCCCTTGCCTGGCGAATGTGATGAATTTGGTGGTGTAGAGGTTCCTTAAAAATTACAGAGCTGCTGCAGAAAGTGCAGGCTGTCTGTGCGCGTTTTCGGTGTTCTCAACCTGCTGCTGCTCGCCCGTCAGCGCTGCAGCGTAACTTCGGCATTCCCGCTCACCGCCTCATATGCGACGTGCCCACAAAGTGGAACTCCACCTTGCACATGCTGGCCAGACTGCGAGCAGCAGCAGGCTATAGTGGAGTTTCAGCTGCAGCACGCACGGGTGAGTCGCTCTGCGGAACAGCACCACTTCACCATCAATGACTGGGCCTCCATGTGAGTCCTGTGTTCCTTGTTGCGCTGTTTCGAGTACTCCACCAACATGCCAGTGCCGATAATGCCGTTCTCAGCGTTACTATCCCACTTCTATGCCTCCTTGAAAAAATGCTTTGAACGATGATGGAAGAGGATGTGGCACAGGAGAAGGAGGAATAGGGATCATTTACAAGGCTTTCAGGCCAGTCATTCAGCATTTAAACTAGGAAAGGGGGGCAAAAGAGTGATAATCCAGCAGTCCAACTGCCCCCCGGAACAATGCCAGAAGATGCCAGTAGCACAAAGGTTAAGAAATGACAAGCTCAGATTCTTGTCTACAAATGCTCGCAGTTTAGGGAATAAGATCAATGAACTTGAGGCTATAATGGCATCTGCGAATATAGATGTAGTGGCTGTTACTGAGACGTGGTTCAATGGGAGTAATGACTGGGATGTAACAATACCAGGGTTATCTCTATACAGGAAAGACAGAGAAGGCAAGAAGGGGGAGGGGTGGCCCTGTACGTGAAAGATAGCATAAAATCTAATTTGATACAAGTTAGCGAGAACAATTTAGAGTCAGTTTGGGTTACCTTGCAGCTTGATAATCATAAGGTAACTCGTGTAGGTATGATATATAGACCACCTAGCCAAGTCAAAGAATTAGATGATCTACTAGTTGAGGAAATAGCTAAAATGACATTGAAGGGGGAAGTTATCATTATGGGAGACTTCAATCTTCCTGATGTAAACTGGAAAACCAAAATAGCTAGTTCTGCCAGGGGTACAGATATTCTAAATTCCCTACTGGGATTATCTCTACAGCAAGTAGTTGAGGAGCCAACCCGGAAGGAGGCCATTTTATATTTAGTATTCACAAATGGGAATTTGGTATCTGATATTACTGTAGGGGAAAGCTTGGGATCTAGTGTTCACCAGTCAGTGTGGTTTACTATACGTACAGTGACTAAGTCATAACCACACAAAAACAAGTTTTAGATTTTAGAAAAACTGACTTTTCTAAAATTAGATTAGTGGTATACGAGTCCCTATCAGATTGGAACAGTTTAATTGGAGTCCAGGAGAAATGGGACTACTTAAAAGTGGCACTATTAAAGGCAACGAAAAATTGCATTAGGCTTGTCAGTAAAAGCAAAAAAAGGAAGAGACCACTGTGGTACTCAGCAGAAATGGTCAAAATCATTAAAAACAAAAAGATAGCATATAGGAATTATAAAAAAAATAAATGAGGATGACAGGCAAATTTACAAGATTAGGCAGAGAGAGGCCAAGCAAGTTATAAGAGTTTCTAAAGCACAGGCAGAAGAGAAATTAGCTCAGTCAGGGAAAAAAGGCGATAAGGCATTCTTCAGATACATAAATGTAAAAAGGAAACTAAAACAAGGAATTACAAAATTAAAAACAAAAGAAGGAAGGTATATGGAAGAAGATAAAGAACTAGCTGACTGCCTCAATGAATACTTCTGTTCAGTTTTTACAAAGGAAAATTAAGGAAAAGGACCTCAGTTAGGAAAGAAGACTAATGAATCTTTTGATGCATGTGTCTTTACAGAGGAAGAGGGTCTAAGTCAGCTGTCTAAAATTAATACAAATAAGTAACAGGGGCCTGATGGGATACACCCAAAGCTATTAAAAGAGCTCAACGGTGAACTAGGAAAACCATTAACATATTTTTTTAACAAATCACTGGCAAAAGGAGTCGTCCCAAAAGATTGGAAATTAGCAAATGTTGTGCCCATTCACAAGAAAGGTAGTAGGGAGTAGTGATGAGCGGCATGGGCAATATTCGAATTTGCGATATTTCGCGAATATTTGGGCGAATATTCGTCATATATTCGAAAATTCGCGAATTCATGATCTCCGGGCATTATTTTCTTGATTGCGAAAATTCGCATAAAATTCGCATGGACTGGTATTTTAAAAAAATTGAATATTCGCGATTACGAATATATTTAGCGATATTCTAAATATTCGTGAATTCTCGAAGTGCCGTCATTCGCAATTAAAAATGTGCAATTCAAATATTCGTGATCAACACTAGTAGGGAGGAATCGGGCAATTATAGGCCAGTAAGCCTGACATCAATAGTGGGGAAATTAACCCCTTACGGACACATGACGTACCGGTACGGCATGTTTCCCGAGTCCTTAATGACACATGACGTACCGGTACGTCATGGGTTTAACCACTTCAGCCCCCTTAGCTTAAACACCCTTAATGACCAGGCCACTTTTTACACTTCTGCACTACACTACTTTCACCGTTTATTGCTCGGTCATGCAAATTACCACCCAAATGAATTTTACCTCCTTTTCTTCTCACTAATAGAGCTTTCATTTGGTGGTATTTCATTGCTGCTGACATTTTTACTTTTTTTGTTATTAATCGAAATTGAACGATTTTTTTGCAAAAAAATGACATTTTTCACTTTCAATTTAGCAAAAAAAACGACATCCATATATAAATTTTTCTCTAAATTTATTGTTCTACATGTCTTTGATAAAAAAAATGTTTGGATAAAAGAAAATGGTTTGGGTAAAAGTTATAGCGTTTACAAACTATGGTACAACAATGTGAATTTCCGCTTTTTGAAGCAGCTCTGACTTTCTAAACACCTGTCATGTTTCCTGAGGTTCTACAATGGCCAGACAGTACAAACACCCCACAAATGACCCCATTTCGGAAAGTAGACACCCTAAGGTATTCGCTGATGGGCATAGTGAGTTCATAGAACTTTTTATTTTTTTGTCACAAGTTAGCGGAAAATGATGATTTTTTTTTTCTTACAAAGTCTCATATTCCACTAACTTGTGACAAAAAATAAAAACTTCCATGAACTCACTATGCCCATCACGAAATACCTTGGGGTGTCTTCTTTCCAAAATGGGGTCACTTGTGGGGTAGTTATACTGCCCTGGCATTTTAGGGGCCCAAATGCGTGCGAAGTAGTTTGAAATCAAAATCTGTAAAAAATGGCCGGTGAAATCCGAAAGGTGCTCTTTGGAATGTGGGCCCCTTTGCCCGCCTAGGCTGCAAAAAAGTGTTTTTATTTTTTGTCACAAGTTAGCGGAAAATTATGATTTTTTTATTTTTTTTCTTACAAAGTTTCATATTCCACTAACTTGTGACAAAAAATAAAAACTTCCATGAACTCACTATGCCTATCACGAAATAACTGGCATTTTAGGGGCCCTAAAGCGTGAGAAAAAGTCTGGGATCCAAATGTCTAAAAATGCCCTCATAAAAGGAATTTGGGCCCCTTTGCGCATCTAGGCTGCAAAAAAGTGTCACACATGTGGTATCGCCGTACTCAGGAGAAATTGGGCAATGTGTTTTGGGGTGTCTTTTTACATATACTCATGCTGGGTGAGAGAAATATCTCGGCAAAAGACAACTTTTCCCATTTTTTATACAAAGTTGGCATTTGACCAAAATATTTATCTCACCCAGCATGGGTATATGTAAAATGACACCCCAAAACACATTGCCCAACTTCTCCTGAGTACGGCAATACCACATGTGTGACACTTTTTTTGCAGCCTAGATGCGCAAAGGGGCCCACATTCCTTTTATGAGGGCATTTTTAGACATTTGGATCCCAGACTTTTTCTCACGCTTTAGGGCCCCTAAAATGCCAGGGCAGTATAAATACCCCACATGTGACCCCATTTTGGAAAGAAAAAACCCCAAGGTATTCAATAAGGGGCATGGCGAGTTCATAGAATTTTTTTTTTTCTGGCACAAGTTAGCGGAAATTGATTTTTGATTTTTTTTTCTCACAAAGTCTCCCTTTCCGCTAATTTGGGACAAAAATTTCAATCTTTCATGGACTCAATATGCCCCTCACGGAATACCTTGGGGTGTCTTCTTTCCGAAATGGGGTCACATGTGGGGTATTTATACTGCCCTGGCATTTTAGGGGCCCTAAAGCGTGAGAAGAAGTCTGAAATATAAATGTCTAAAAAATTTTACGCATTTGGATTCCGTGAGGGGTATGGTGAGTTCATGTGAGATTTGATTTTTTGACACAAGTTAGTGGAATATGAGACTTTGTAAGAAAAAAAAAATATCATTTCCGCTAACTTGGGCCAAAAAAATGTCTGAATGGAGCCTTACAAGGGGGTGATCAATGACAGGGGGGTGATCAATGACAGGGGGGTGATCAGGGAGTCTATATGGGGTGATCACCCCCCTGTCATTGATCATCCCCCTGTAAGGCTCCATTCAGACGTCCGTATGTTTTTTCAGATCCATGGATACATGGATCGGATCTGCAAAACACATACGGACGTCTGAATGGAGCCTTACAGGGGGGTGATCAATGACAGGGGGGTGATCAATGACAGGGGGGTGATCACGGAGTCTATATGGGGTGATCACCCCCCTGTCATTGATCACCACTCTATAAGGCTCCATTCAGATGTCCGTATGTGTTTTGCAGATCCGATCCATGTATCCCTGGATGCGTAAAAAACATACGGACGTCGGAATGGAGCCTTACAGAGGGGTGATCAATGACAGGGGGTGATCAGGGAGTCTATATGGGGTGATCACCCCCCTGTAAGGCTCCATTCAGACGTCTATGTGTTTTGTGGATCCGATCCATGTATCCGTGGATCCGTAAAAAACATACGGACATCTGAATGGAGCCTTACAGGGGGGTGATCAATGACAGGGGGGTGATCAATGACAGGGGGGTGATCAGGGAGTCTATATGGGGTGATCACCCCCCTGTCATTGATCACCCCCCTATAAGGCTCCATTCAGATGTCCGTATGTGTTTTGTGGATCCGATCCATGTATCCGTGGATCCGTAAAAAACATACGGACGTCGGAATGGAGCCTAACAGGGGGGTGATCAAAGACAGGGGGGTGATCATGGAGTCTATATGGGGTGATCACCCCCCTGTAAGGCTCCATTCAGACGTCTATGTGTTTTGCGGATCCGATCCATGTATCTGTGGATCCGTAAAAAACATACGGACGTCTGAATGGAGCCTTACAGGGGGGTGATCAATGACAGGAGGGTGATCAGGGAGTCTATATGGGGTGATCACCCCCCCTGTCATTGATCACCCCCCTATAAGGCTCCATTCAGATATCCATATGTGTTTTGCGTATCCGATCCATGTATCCGTGGATCCGTAAAAAACATTCGGGCGTCGGAATGGAGCCTTACAGGGGGGTGATCAATGACAGGGGGGTGATCAGGGAGTCTATATGTGTTTTGCGGATCCGATCCATATATTAGACGCTGTTATCAAAACAGCGTCTAATATACCTGTTAGGGGTTAAAAAAATCGCATCTCCAGCCTGCCAGCGAACGATCGCCGCTGGCAGGCTGGAGATCCACTCACTTACCTTCCGATCCTGTGAACGTGCGCCCCTGTGTGCGCGCGTTCACAGGAAATCTTGCGTCTCGCGAGATGACGCGTATATGCGTGACTCTGCGCAGGGCTGCCGCCTCCGGAACGCGATCCTATGTTAGGTGGTCCGGAGGCGGTTAAAACGCGATTGCGGTGTGGCGGGGGTTAATCGGAACAGGATGCCCGCTGAAATCATTCAGCGGGCATCCTGTCACAACGCCGGGGGGGAAGTCATGCAATTCCCCCGTATCGGCGATCGCAGCAAATCGCAGGTCAATTCAGACCTGCGGTTTGCTGCGTTTCCGGTCCATTCGGGTCTCCGGTGACCCGATGAACCGGAAAAGGACTGTGATCGGTGGTGTGATTACACACCACCAATCACAGTCCGAGCATTTGGGAGAGGCGGTGCTGGCCGTGGTGCTGAATGCCGCTGTCCAGGGTGCTGATTGGTGCAGGGAGAGAGGCGGGAGATTCAAACCCCCGGCGCTCCTCTCTCCCTTCCTCTTCCTGTTCAGCACCTGCACCGTCCAGCACCGTCCTCACCAGGCTCCTGCGATCCCCCCATCGGCACCCATCACCCTCCTGCACCCATCACCCTCCAGGTAGGTTAGGGTCAGTAAAGGAGAGGCACCGTTAGGCAGGGATAGAAGGGAAAAGTTAGTTAGGAATAAAAAGAAAAAACACTTTATCTAAACTTATTGTTTTTTAGCTTTGAGACCCTAGACCCTTCTGCCACTTACCCCCCCCAGACCTTATGTACCCACTGCTAGATAAGGGTTACCACTTGTACGTGGATAACTTTTATACTAGCATTCCCTTGTTCAGGTCCCTTGCCGTCAGATCCATGTTCGCTTGTGGGACCGTGCGGAAAAATCAGCGCGGCCTCCCTGCCTACCTCCTCCAGGTACCTCTCCCCAGGGGTGAGACCCATGCCCTTACCAGTAGAAACCTGTTGCTGGTCAGGTATAAGGACAAGAGGGAAGTCTTTGTACTGTCCACAATCCACGGTAATGGCATCACCCCTGTCCCTGTGCGAGGTACCGCGGCAACGGTCCTCAAGCCCGATTGTATCGTTGACTACAATTGGTATATGGGAGGAGTTGATCTCTCTAATCAAGTCCTCAAGCCATATAATGCCATGCACAAAACCCAGGCATGGTACAAATAGTTGCGGTCTACCTGGTACAGGTTGCCTTGTACAATGCTTTTGTACTATTCTGAAGCGCTGGCAGCACAGGGACATTCCTCCAATTCTATGAGGCAGTCCTCAAGGACCTGATTTTTTCAGACCGGGAAAGAGCAGGCCAGAGTACCTCGGGAATTGGAGGCGCCCGGATCGTCCCTGGCCAACATTTCCAGGTGTTGTCCCCCATACTGGAAAGAAGGGACGAACCCAAAAAAGATGCAGAGTGTGTCACAAGAGGGGGATACGGAAGGACACCACCACTTAATGTGACACTTGCCCCAATCATCCGGGCCTCTGTGTTATCGATTGCTTCAGAGAGAATCACACTTCCATGGAGTACTACATTTTTATAATCCCCAACAGTCCCCTACAGAAAATAAAAACTATGGCTCTCAGACTTTGGAGACACGGAAACAATTTTTTCCCCAAAAAAAATATTAGTTTTAGTGCAGGCATCCTCAAACTGCGGCCCTCCAGATGTTGTAAAACTATAACTCCCAGCATGCCCAGACAACCTAGAGCCATCAGCAGGGCATGGTTGGAATTGTAGTTTTGCAACATCTGGAGGGCTGCAGTTTGAGAATGGCTGCTTAGTGTCTCCAAAGTCTGAGAGCCATACATATTGGGCATTGCCGCGTCCGTAAAAATCTTCTCTATAAAAATAACATTTAACCCAACCCCCCCAGATGAACAGCGTTAAAAAAAAAAAAACGTGTAAAAAAAAAAGGCTTTTTTTGTCACCTAACATCACAAAAAGTGTAATAGCGAGCGATCAAAATGTCATATGCACCCCCAATTAGTGCCAATAAAACCGCCATCTCATCCCGGAAAAAATGAGCCCCTACATTAGATAGTCGCCCGACAAAAAATAAAAACTGTAGCTCCCAGGCTATGGAGATAATAAAATATTTTTTTTTGTGTTCCTAAAATGATAATATAGTGTAAAATCTAAATAAATTTTTAAATGTAGACATATTAGGTATCTCCACATCCGTAAGAATCTGCCCTATAAAAATAACATTTGACCAAACCCCTCGGATGAACAGCGTTAACAATATAAAATAAAAATGGCAAAATTTCCATTTGAATCCTTTTTTTCCGGTAATAAAGCAAGAGTTAACAGCCAAACAAAACTAAATATTTATTGCCCTGATTCTGTAGTTTGCAGAAACACCCCATATGTGGTCGTAAATGGCTATATAGCCACACAGCAGGGCATAGAACGAAGGGAACGCCATATGGTTTCTGGAAGGCAGATTTTGATGGACTGGTTTATGGACTGGAAGCCCCCCCTGATGTAGCCTAGACTACTAACTCCAAAAAAGTGACCCCATCTAAGAAACTACACCCCTCAAGGTATTCAAAAGTTACTTTACAAACTTTGTTAACCCTTTAGGTGTTCCACAAAACTAAATAGCAAATGTAGAAACAATTTTAGAATTAAAATTTTTTGTTACTTTGCCTCAAAAAAGTGTAATATAGAGCAACCAAAAATCATATTTACCCTAAAATAGTCCCAAAACAACAACCACCTTATCCCGTAGTTTCCTAGATGGGGTCATTTTTATGGAGTTTCTACTCTAGGGGTGCATCAGGGGGCTTGAAAGGGTACATGGTGTAAATAAACCAGTCCAGAAAAATCTGCCTTCCAAAAACCATATGGCGTTCCCCTTCTTCTATGTCCTGCCGTTTAGCCAAATAGTAGTTTACGACCACATATGGGGTGTTTCTGCAAACTACCGAATCAGGGCAACCCATATTGAGTTTTGTTTGGCTGCTAACCCATTTTTTCCAGTAATAAAGTAAGGATTAAAATGGAAAATTTTCCAAAAAATATAAATTCCAAAATTGTTTCTCCATCTGCCATTAACTCTTGTGGAACACCTAAAGGGTTAAAAAAAAGTTTGTAAACCCAGTTTTGAATACCTTGAGGGGTGTACTTTCTTAGACAGAGTCACTGTTTTGGAATTTCTATTCTAGGGGTGCAACGGGGGGCTTGAAATGGGACATGGTATAAACAAAACCAGTCCTGCAAAATCTGCCTCCAAAACCCATATGGTGTTCCCCTCTTTCTATGTCCTCCCGTTTGGCCAAACAGTAGTTTAGGACCACATATGGGGTGTTTTTGCAAACTACCGAATCAGGACAACCCATATTGAGTTTGTTTGGCAGTAAACCCTTACTTTATTACTGGAAAAAATGGGTTAAAATGGAAAATTTTCCCAAAAATTTTAATTCCAAAATTGTTTCTCCATCTGCCATTAACTCTTGTGGAACACCTAAAGGGTTAACAAAGTTTGTAAACCCAGTTTTGAATATCTTGAGGGGTGTACTTTCTTGGAGTCACTTTTTTGAATTTTCTATTCTAGGGGTGCAACAGGGGGCTTGAAATGGGACATGGTATAAACAAAACCAGTCCTGCAAAATCTGCATTCCAAAACCGATATGGCGTTCCGCTCCTTCTATGTCCTCCCGTTTGGCCAAACAGTAGTTTAGGACCACATATGGGGTGTTTTTGAAAACTACAGAATCAGGGCAACCCATATTAAGTTTTGTTTGGCAGTTAACCCTTGCTTTGTTTCTAGAAAAAATTGATTATATTGGAAAATTTTCCAAAAAATCTAAATTCTTAAATTTTATGTTCATTTGCCATGAAGTCTTGTGGAAGACCTAAAGGGTTAACAAAGTTTGTAAAATCTGTTTTGAATACCTTGAGGGGTGTAGTTTCTAAAATAGGGTCATTTTTGGATGGTTTCTATTACGTAAGCCTCGCAAAGTGACTTCAGACCTGAACTGGTCCATAAAAAGTGGGATTTGGAAAATTCAGAAAATTTTTAAAATTTGCTTCTAAACTTCTAAGCTACAATCACAAAAATATAGTGGCAAATATGAGGGAACTGCTCAAACCCCAAACACTGTAGCGTGTTTCTCATTAGGGGATCAGTCCCACCGCATGTGGACCGCAGCAAACGACCATCCCCAGCAAAAAATGCGTACAATGGAGGATGCCGGCGCGGTCCACATGCACCACAAAGGCATCCTACACAAAACCGAGCATTGTGCGGATGAAATTATAATTATATAAATCACAGAAAAAATGCACCAAACGGATATGCCACTGACTATACTAGCTAGTCATACAAGCAGATATTAAAAGCTGAGACTTTTGCCAATATATTCCTGTCAGGAACACATCGGAGCCCATCATCACCTTCAGACCGTGTTCACACCATAGTTAGCGTAGTGGTAGGATCCTTGCAATGCTGAGAGACCGTGACGTGGTGCATGATGGGCTCCGATGTGTTCCTGACAGGAATATATTGGCAAAAGTCTCAGCTTTTAATATCAGGAACACATCGGAGCCCATCATGCACCACGTCATGGTCTCTCAGCATGGCAAGGGTCCTACCACTACGCTAACTATGGTGTGAACACGGTCTGAAGGTGATGAAATCCAGCTCACAGCCAAACTTCCACACAACCGCATAGCAGGACAACTAATGCAATGTGAATACAGCAAGACTGTAAGCCACACCCATATCAGACCGTGTGATGGAGGTTACCAGGTGCAAAAGAATGTTTAAATGCCAGGTAATGGCACATTCAATACATATAAAACACAATCACAGAAATATAGTGGCAAATATGGGGGAACTGCTCAAACCCCAAACACTGTAGCGTGTTTCTCATTGGGGGAGCAGTCCCACCGCATGTGGACCGCTGCAAACGACCATCCCTAGCTAAAAATGCTTACAATGGAGGATGCCGGCGCGGTCCACATGCACCACAAAGGCATCCTACACAAAACCGAGCATTGTGCGGATGAAAATATATAAATCACAGAAAAAAAATGCACCAAACGGATATGCCACTGACTATACTAGCTAGTCATACAAGCAGATATTAAAAGCTGAGACTTTTGACAATATATTCCTGTCAGGAACACATCGGAGACCATCATCACCTTCAGACCGTGTTCACACCATAGTTAGCGTAGTGGTAGGATCCTTGCAATGCTGAGAGACCGTGACGTGGTGCATGATGGGCTCCGATGTGTTCCTGACAGGAATATATTGGCAAAAGTCTCAGCTTTTAATATCTGCTTGTATGACGAGCTAGTATAGTCAGTGGCATATCCGTTTGGTACATTTTTTTCTGTGATTTATAAACTTCTAAGCTATGTAACATCCCCAAAAAATAAAATATCATTCCCAAAATGATACAAACATGAAATAGACATATGGGGAATGTAAAGTCATCACAATTGTTGGGGGTATTACTATGTATTACAGAAGTAGAGAAACTGAAACTTTGAAATTTGCAAATTTTTCCAAATTGTTGGTAAATTTGGTATTTTTTATGCAAACAAATTAACTTTTTTAACCCAATTGTAGCAGTGTCATGAAGTAAAATATGTGACGAAAAAACATTCTCAGAACGGCCTGGGTAAGTAAAAGCGTTTTAAAGTTATCAGCTCTTAAAGTGACACTGATCAGATTTGCAAAAAATGGCCTGGTCCTTAAGGTGAAATAGGGCTGAGTCCATAAGGAGTTAATGGAAACCATACTTAAGGAGAGGATTGTGGAACATCAAAAATCCAATGGATTGAAAGATGAAAAACAGCATGGGTTTACTTCAGGGAGATCATGTCAAACTAATCTTATAGATTTTTTTTATTGGGTGACTAAAATAATAGATAGCGGAGGTGCAGTAGACATCGCTTATCTAGACTTTAGTAAAGCTTTTGATACTGTCCCACATAGAAGGCTTATAAATAAATTGCAGTCTTTGGGCTTGGACTCACATATTGTTGAATGGATTAGGCAGTGGCTGAGGGACAGACAACAGAGGGTTGTAGTCAATGGAGTATATTCAGACCATGGTCCTGTTACCAGTGGGGTACCTCAGGGATCTGTTCTGGGACCCATATTGTTTAATATCTTTGTCAGCGAAATTGCAGAAGGCCTCGATGGTAAGGTGTGTCTTTTTGCTGATGACACAAAGATTAGTAACAGGGTTGATGTTCCTCGAGGGATACACCAAATGGAAAAGGATTTAGGAAAACAATAGGAATGGTCCAAAATCTGCCAACTAAAATTTAATGTTGATAAGTGCAAGATTATACACCTCGGGCGTAAAAACCCAAGAGCAGAATATAAAATCAGTGATACAGTCCTAACCTCACTATCTGAGGAAAGGGATTTAGGGGTCATTATTTCAGAAGAATTAAAGGTAGGCAGACAATGTCATAGAGCAGCAGGAAATGCTAGCAGAATGCTTGGGTGTATAGTGAGAGGCATTACCAGTAGAAAGAGGGAGGTGCTCATGCCGCTCTACAAAGCACTAGTGAGACCTCATTTGGAGTACTGTGCTCAGTACTGGAGACCATATCTCCAGAAGGATATTGATACTTTGGAGAGAGTTCAGAGAAAAGCTACTAAACTGGTACATGGATTGCAGAATAAAACTTACCAGGAAAGATTAAAGGACCTTAACATGTATAGCTTGGAAGAAAGACGAGACAGAGGGGATATGATAGAAACTTTTAAATACGTAAAGGGAATCAACAAGGTAAAAAAGGAGAGAATATTTAAAAGAAGAAAAACTGCTACAAGAGGACATAGTTTTAAATGAGAGGGGCAAAGGTTTAAAAGTAATATCAGGAAGTATTACTTTACTGAGAGAGTAGTGGATGCATGGAATAGCCTTCCTGCAGAAGTGGTAGCTGCAAATACAGTGAAGGAGTTTAATCATGCATGGGATAGGCATAAGGCCATCCTTCATATAAGATAGGGCCAAGGGCTATTCATAGTATTCAGTATATTGGGCAGACTAGATGGGCCAAATGGTTCTTATCTGCCGACACATTCTATATTCACATGTGGCTCAGAGGGTGGGTTCCTGCACCAACATACGCCAGGTACACATTTGTCCAGGGCACAGTTCTGGACGATGAGGAGGTGGAGGATGAGGAGGAGGAGATGGAGGAGGAGGAACCGTGTTCACAGCAGGGTGGCACCCAAACCAGCTCATGGCCTTCAGTGGTGCCTGGCTGAGGGAATACAGAGGACACAGACGATACACCTCCCACAGATGACAGCTTGTCGTTGTCTCTGGGCAACCTGGCACAAATGAGCGATTACATGCTGCAGTGTCTCCGCAACGACCGCCGAGTTGCCCACATTCTAACTTGTGCTGATTACTGGATGGCCACGCTGCTGGATCCCCGTTACAAGAACATTGTACCGTCCTTTATTCTGTCACTGGGGTGTGATCGTAAGATGCGCGAGTGCAAGCGCACGCTGGTATACGCGCTGCTGATGGCATTCCCACCTGACAGCGGGGGCACAGTGGAAGCACAAGGCGAAGGCAGAGGAGGAGGAAGAGGTCGCCAACACAGCTGGGGCAGCTCCAGCACCTCAGAAGGCAGGGTTAGCATGGCCGAAATGTGGAAAAGTTTTGTCAGCACACCACAACAACCAGCACCACCAGCTGATATGGAACGTCTTAGAAGGAGGCAGCATTTCAGCAACATGGTGGAGCAGTATGTGTGCACACGCCTACACTTACTGAATGATGGGTCTGCCCCCTTCAACTTCTAGGTCTCCAAATTGGGCACATAGCCTGAGCTTGCCCTTTACGCCTTGGAGGTGCTGGCCTGCCCTGCAGCCAGTGTATTTAGTGGACAGGGAAATACTTTTCACTAATTTGTCTGTTACATTGTCGGGTGACATTCACCAATTTTTGGCTGTGATATACCCCTGCTCTACCTAGTGGACAGGGAAATACATTTCACTAATTTGTCTGTTACATTGTCGGGTGACATTCATCCTTTTTTGGCTGTGATATACCCCTGCTCTACCTAGTGGACCAGGAAAAACATTTCACTAATTTGTCTGTTACATTGTCGGGTGACAAATGCTCATCTTTTGCGCTAGAAAGTGCATTTAGGACAGTACAAATGGTGAGGCCAAAACAAGTACAGACGATAGTAGATTGGGTGGCTGACAGTGCCTACAGTTCCTTCACATTGTCTACCACCCAGTCCCCTGCTGAAAGATCAGAGTTGGCACCTACAGCCCTTGGCCATCTGTCTTTCAACTCACCCCCTTGCAAATCAGGCAAGCAGTCTGAGCCCCAAGTAATGCAGCTGTCTCTTCTGCTTTTTGATGACCGACAAGGAAGGCAGGGGTAAAGTGTGGGTGGAAGATGATGTGGAGGATGATGAGGTACTAGACCCCACATTGAATCAAGGTCATGCGAGTGACCTGTCTATTTCGGAGGAAGAGCCGGTGGTCGCACAGAGGCACCAGCATAGCAAAAGAGGGAGCAGGGTTTAAAAGCATCTGTTACATTCTTGGGTGACATTTTACCATTTTTGCCGTGAATAAACCCCTGCTCTGCATATGTGACAGGGACTTAAATTTCTAAAATTCGTCTTTAATTGACGCGCGCCCCCTCCTTACTTTCGATCCTTCCGCTTTAATTACTTGTCCCACATTTTAGCTCGATCACATTGCAGCCATTGACCTCCATTGGATGTGGTATCCTTTTCTCACACTCCCTCTCTGGCGTGGAACCCTGATTCGCCGCTACCCGTGATCAATATGGTAGGTGCAGAAAAGAACATCGAAAGTTGATAGAGAAGAAATCCAATTGGATCGTGGACGTCACGGGGACGTCAACAAAGCGACAGCAGGGCCTCTCCTGTCTAATGTTTCCAAATCCAAAATACCCCAGTGACATTCCCTGTAATTTTTTATTAATCATTCAAATAACAGGGCATCTTAAGAGTCCTGTATTGTTATTTATCACCACTACCTCCCCGAGTCGGGAGTGGGTAATTGCCTTGCGCCCCCTCCTTTACTTGGAAGTTTCTGCTTCAACATTTAATTTCATCCATGGATCTCACTTGGATGTGGTATCCCTTTCTTACGTTCCCTCTCCGGCATTAAACCCTGATTCCCCGTTAACCATGATCACCATGGTAGGCACTGTAGGAAAGCACAAGGGGCAGTCAGTGACGGAAGATATGTGTCACCAAGGTTCCTGGCCTCGGTGAGGTAAGAGCCGGTAATTTTTAAGTGTCAGCGGCAGCTAGTTCTGACTGACACTATTGATTATTTAGTGTGGCTGTAATACCGATCCGGGCCGGCTCTTACTGGGAGCAGGGTGGGTGGCTGTTCCCCACGTTCCAGGCCGGGTTTTGGTTTGGGATAAAAACCCAGCCAGCAGTCTTAGCTGGTTGGATTATCCTCCATTTGATACTAGAGATTTGTCAGTCTTGGTGTTGGAGCCTGAGAATTTGGGCCAGGACTAAGGCCTGCTATATTGTTTGGAAAAAAGCACGTGGACTTCTGCTTCACCCAAGGACTTATGTGCTGCAGCCTGGTGTGAACAAACTCCAGACTCAAGGTGACTGTTTTTCTTTGAAACTGCCTTTTTGTTGTCACTTTACTTATGTGTGAATAAAACACTGCACTGTTTAATGGGAATAACAACCCATACCGCACAAAAGTGTTGTTGAGTATGTCACCCAGATGCAAGGACGTATGGAAACAGTGTTACCTCTGGTTAGGGAGCATATGGAGGCAGCGCAGCGAGCCCAGAGTAGGGTCGGCAGGCTCGGGTCTGGAACTTTAACCCGGGTGATCGGGTATTGGTGCGGGTACCAACCGTAGACAGTAAGTTCCTAGCTAGGTGGCAGGGGCCCTACGAGGTACTTGAAAAAATTGGAGAGGAGGATTACAAGGTACATCAGCCAGGGAGGCGAAAGCCGGAGCAGGTGTACCATGTGAATCTGCTTAAACCCTGGAAAGATCGGGAAACCTGTACGGAAGACAGCCCACGTCCAGGGTTTCTATGGGAAGCGGATTCAGTCTCTCTGTCTGAAGCAAGGGAAGCGGCTGCCACAGTGAAAATTGCTGACAGCCTCTCCTCTAAACAGGCTCAGGAGGCCAGGGAGTTCGTTAGTCGGAACACGGATGTGTTCTCGGACCTTCCTGGATGCACTTCCATAATCCAACATGACATGATCACTGAGCCTCAGGCAAAAGTCTGGTTAAAACCGTACCGGGTACCCGAGGCTCATCGACAAGCCATTGAGGAGAAAGTGCAGCTGATGCTGCAGCTTGGTGTCATCGAAGAGTCATAAAGTGAATGGGCCAGTCCGATAGTCTTAATACCCAAGCCGGACGGGACATTGCGCTTCTGTAAAGACTTCCGCAAACTTAATGAGGTGTCCAAATTTGACGCATATCCCATGCCCCAAGTAGATGAGCTTATTGAGAAGTTAGGCCAAGCCCGGTATTACTATCAGATACCCTTGACGGAGGCTGCCAAGGGAAAAACGGATTTCATCACGCCAGAGGGGTTGTATCAGTACAAGGTAATACTCTTTGGTCTACATGGCGCTCCCGCCACGTTTTAAAAGCTAATGGACCTATGAGGCCTATTCGGTAGTGAAATCCCGGTGCAGACGTGCGTGATGACATCATCGCGTGCCTGTGCCCGGACGCAGCACTGTGACGTGTGCACGCCTGCCTCATCCCGCCTTCCTCTGCGAGCAAGCGCCTGGCCCTGGACATAGGTGAGTATTTAGCTTTTAATTTTTTTTTATTCTTTATTTTTTTATTTCATGTGCCTACTTTGGGGGACATGTTGGGGGACGACACACAGGAGGACATATTAGGGAAGAGACATCGAGTACATGGGGGGGAATGTGGGGGCTGTGTGGGGCCAAATTATTATGGGAGGGAATACTATGTAGGGACAAATTACTATGTGGGGCAAATTATTATGGGAGGGACTACTATGTGGGGGCAAATTACTATGTGGGGGCAGTGTGGTGGCAAATTACTATGTGGAGGCAGTGTGGGGGGAAATTATTATGGGAGGGACTACTATGTGGGGGCAAATTACTATATGGGGCTGTGTGGGGCCAAATTATTATGGGAGGGACTACTATGTGGGAGCAAATTACTATGTGGGGCAAATTATTATGGGAGGGACTACTATGTGGGGGCAAATTACTATATGGGGCAGTGTGGGGCAAATTACTATTCGGGGGCAGTGTGGAGGCAAATTATTATGGGAGGGACTACTATGTGGGGGCAAATTACTATATGGGGCAGTGTGGGGGCAGTGTGGGGGAAACTATTGTGTGGGGACAGTGTGGGGTAATTGCTATGTGGGGACAGTGTGGGGTAATTTTTTTATGTGGGGACAGTGTGGGGTAATTGCTATGTGGGGACAGTGTGGGGTAATTGCTATGTGGGGACAGTGTGGGAAAATTTCTATGTGGGGACAGTGTGGGGAAATTGCTATGTGGGGACAAATTACTATGTGGGGCAGTGTGGGGGAAACTATTGTGTGGGGGCAGTGTGGGAGAAATTGCTATGTGGGGATAGTGTGGGGTAATTTCTATGTGGGGACAGTGTGGGGTAATTTCTATGTGGGGATAGTGTGGGAAAATTGCTATGTGGAGACAGTGTGGGGAAATTGCTATGTGGGTACAAATTACTATGTGGGGCAAATTACTATGTGGGGACAAATTACTATGTGGGGGCAGTGTGTGGGAAAATTTCTATGTGGGGACAGTGTGGGGAAATTGCTATGTGGGGACAAATTACTATGTGGGGGCAGTGTGGGGGAAACTATTGTGTGGGGGCAGTGTGGGAGAAATTGCTATGTGGGGATAGTGTGGGGTAATTTCTATGTGGGGACAGGGTGGGGTAATTTCTATGTGGGGACAGTGGGGGAAAATTGCTATGTGGAGACAGTGTGGGGAAATTGCTATGTGGGGACAAATTACTATGTGGGGCAAATTACTATGTCGGGACAAATTACTATGTGGGGGCAGTGTGGGGGAAACTATTGTGTGGGGGCAGTGTGGGGGAAATTGCTATGTGGGGACAGTGCGGGGTAATTTCTATGTGGGGACAGTGTGGGGTAATTTCTATGTGGAGACAGTGTGGGGAAATTGCTATGTGGGGGCAGTGTGGGGAAATTGCTATGTGGAGACAGTGTGGGGAAATTGCTATGTGGAGACAAATTACTATGTGGGGGCAAATTACTATGTGGGGACAAATTACTAATTGGGGGAGCTGTGGGAGGGAAACTTTTGTGTGGGGGCAGTGTGGGGGTAATTTCTATGTGGGGACAGTGCGGGGAAATTTCTATGTGGGGACAGTGTGGGGTAATTTCTATGAGGGGACAGTGTGGGGAAATTGCTATGTGGAGACAGTGTGGGGAAATTGCTATGTGGGGACAAATTACTATGTGGGGGTAAATTACTATGTGGGGGCAGTGTGGGGGAAACTATTGTGTGGGGGCAGTGTGGGGGAAATTGCTATGTGGGGACAAGGTGGGGAAATTGTTATGTTGGGGGGAAATTACTATGTGGGGCAGTGTGGGGGCAAATTACTATGTGGGGCAGTGTGGGGGCAAGTTACTATGTGGGGGCAGTGTGGTCAAAATTGCTATGTGGGGACAGTGTGGGGAAATTGCTATGTGGATGCAAATTACTATGTGGGGCAGTGTGGGGGCAAATTACTATGTGGGGGCAGTGTGGGGGAAATTACTATGTGGGGCAGTGTGGTAGAAATTACTATGTGGGGGCAGTGTGGGGGAAATTACTATGTAGGGGAAATTACTGTGAGGGGGCAAACTACTATATGGGGGCAATTTGGGGGAAATTACTGTGTGGGGGCAAATTACTATGGGAGATTACTATATGGGGCAGTGTGGTGGAAATTACTATATGGGGGTGTTGCTATTGGGGAGGCACATTTTTTTTGGGGACACTATACAGGGATTATTGCCTGGAGCACAATAGAGGGTGGTATTATTACTCGGGGCACTCTAGGGGACATTATAACTGCTGTAGACATTATAGGAACATTTGGGGTAATTTATCAAACTGGTGTAAAGTAGAACTGGCTTAGTTGCCCATAGCAGCCAATCAGATTCCACCTTTCATATTTGACAGCTCTTTTGGAAATCCAGTTCTACTTGACACCAGTTTGATAAATGACCCCAATTATGTCTACTGGGGTCACTATTTTTTCGGCAGTATAGTACCTTCGACATTGGGGAGCAAAACGGGCACAGTATTGGGAGTGGCAGCAGGATGACACTGTGGGGACACCAGGATGAGGAGGTTGATGGAAAAATTTAGAAATCGAACGTGTCTGTGTTACAAACTGTAGAGACGAGATGTGGCCGAAAGAATTTGCCATGGTGGTTTGGGTCAAATGGAGGAGAAGAGGAAATCGAAGGTCTACATGACAGGAGATGTCACTGGATGTAAGAGGTATGTGGTGCTGTATTCTCCTCCATGTCTTTTTTATTATAATTATGTGTATTTTAAATTTGGCGACCACATTTTTCAGTTTAGGACCCAATTTGGGGTATATTTTTTAGTCTGAAGATGTCATATGGCCTAGGAAGAGACTGTGGCGCTCATGAAGCACTGCAGCCTCTTCATACCAAAAAATACTTTTTATATCCACTGTGTGTGTATATATATATATATATATATATATATATATATATATAGTTGCAAGAAAAAGTATGTGAACCCTTTGGAATTATATGGATTTCTGCACAAATTGGTCATAAAATGTGATCTGATCTTCATCTAAGTCACAACAATAGACAATCACAGTCTGCTTAAACTAATAACACACAAATAATTAAATGTTACCATGTTTTTATTGAACACACCATGTAAACATTCACAGTGTAGGTGAAAAAAGTATGTGAACCCTTGGCTTTAATAACTGGTTGAACCTCCTTTGGCAGCAATAACTTCAACCAAACCGTTTCCTGTAGTTGCAGATCAGACGTGCACAAAGGTCAGGAGTAATTCTTGAACATTCCTCTTTACAGAACTGTTTCAGTTCAGTAATATTCTTGGGATGTCTGGTGTGAATCGCTTTCTTGAGGTCATGCCACAGCATCTCAATCGGGTTGAGGTCAGGACTCAGGACTGTTTAAGCCATTCTGTTGTTGATTTACTTCTATGCTTTGGGTCGTTGTCCTGTTGCAACACCCATCTTCTGTTGAGCTTCAGCTGGTGGACAGATAGCCTTAAGTTCTCCTGCAAAATGTCCTGATAAACTTGGGAATTCATTTTTCCTTCGATGATAGCAATCCGTCTAGGTCCTAACACAGCAAAGCAGCCCCAAACCATGATGCCCCCACCACCATACTTCACAGTTGGCATGAGGTTTTGATATTGGTGTGCTGTGCCTCTTTTTCTCCACACATAGTGTTGCGTGTTTCTTCCAAACAACTCAACTTTGGTTTCATCTGTCCACAGAATATTTTGTCAGTACTGCTGTGGAACATCCAAGTGCTCTTGTGCAAACTGTAAACGTGTAGCAATGTTTTTTTTGGACAGCAGTGGCTTCCTCTGTGGTATCCTCCCATGAAATCCATTCTTGTTTAGTGTTTTACGTATCGTAGATTCGCTAACAGGAATGTTAGCATATGCCAGAGACTTTTGTAAGTCTTTAGCTGACACTCTAGGATTTTTATTCACCTCAATGAGCAGTCTGCAATGTGCTCTTGCAGTCATCTTTACAGGATGGCCACTCCTAGGGAGAGTAGCAGCAGTGCTGAACTTTTTCCATTTATAGACAATTTGTCTTACCGTGGACTGATGAACAGAAAGGCTTTTGGAGATACTTTTATAACCCTTTCAAGCTTTATGCAAGTCAACAATTCTTAATCGTAGGTCTTCTGAGAGCTCTTTTGTGTGAGGCATCATTCACATCAGGCAATGCTTGTTGTGAAAAGCAAACCCAGAACTGGTGTGTGTTTTTTATAGGACAGGGCAGCTGTAACCAACACCTCCAATCTCATCTCATTGATTGGACTCCAGTTGCCTGACACCTCACTCCAATTAGCTCTTGGAGATGTCATTAGTCTAGGGGTTCACATACTTTTTCCACCTGCACTGTGAATGTTTACATGGTGTGTTCAATAAAAACATGGTAACATTTAATTATTTGTGTGTTATTAGTTTAAGCAGACTGTGATTGTCTATTTTTGTAACTTAGATGAAGATCAGATCACATTTTATGACCAATATGTGCAGAAATCCAAAGGGTTCACATACTTTTTATTGCAACTGAATATATATATATATATATATATATATATATAAAAAGAGAGAGAGAGACAGTGACTGGAAAAGTAGTAGAGAATCGTTATATTTCGCCTAGGTTTCTTTCATATACCATGTACTAGACTACAGAAAGTGGATATTTCAACAAGGATTTGGGTAAGATATCAGAAATCCAGGAAATATTGTCTGCCTTAGCAAAACATAGTTTGCTGAGGAATTTGGTAAATGGTGTTATCGGGCCTGTATTTTAATGGAATGAGGATGCAGGTTGGTAGCGGGGCTCCTCATTCCCTTCCTGTCCAGAACAGGTTTCATATAGAGCTCTCAGCCAGGTAATGGAGCTCAGCTCATTATTGGGCTATAAGGGTTTGCACTATGAGCATGTCTTTGTGGGGGACTGGTTGAACTGACTGGCTTTCACCATTGCTGCTGAAGTCTGCTAAAGCAACAAAAAGGACACTGAGTTTATTTTGAATTGTGTCGTGTGGCTGGTAGTAGGCCGCCCATATAGAAAGAGTAATTTTATGTTTAGTTAGTGCTAAGCCGAGCAGGAATTTAGTTTGTATATTTGCCTGAATGTAAAGGCCTTATATTTAGCTTCTGGATGAGTACTGTGAACTGTGCCATTGTGTCACTGTCTCTGACTGCTGTGCCTACCACTATTGAGCTGATCCCCACTATATATATATATATATATATATATATATATATATATATATATATATATATATATATATAATCTTATATATATAAATATGAGTTTCTGTCTGGACTTCTGTCTGTCTTTCTGGACGTTCTTTATGCGCGACCAAACGACTGGACCGATCTTCACCAAATTTGGCATACAAGTACATCAGGTGTCCGGGAAGGTTTTAGACCGGGTCTCAGCTCTCAAGGACTCACCGTTCCTGAGATATTCCCAAAAAATTACCTGCATTAGCCAATATAAGCCAGCAAGCATTTCACTTAAATACGAACTGCCATTTACACGGTCACATGTCCCTTATTAGAAGCTCGCAGGTCCTACTCCAGGTTTCCATAACAACTGATCACAGGTTTTAGCAGTTTGCAGGTCCTTAAATATTCAGTCATATGAGGTGTGTCAGTCAATATAAGTTCATATTTAACACGTAGAGGACCCGCGCCATACATGTACGGCACAGATGTCCGTGACTTAAGGATCGGTGCTGTGATCAGGTCCGGCAGTCACCTATAGTTGGACCCCTGCTGCATGCGCCAGCATAGGTGAAATTACAGTTGCAGGCGCATTAACCCTTGATGTGCGGCACATGCAATGTCCTCACTGGTATCGGAGCTGCCATCGGGTCCCCGTGCTGCTGTGACGGGGACCCGATAGCATGGAAGGCAGCCCAATGCCTTCCTTAGGCATTGTGGCTGCCTTCCGGGAGAGGCAGGAAGCTGTAAGTGTATTACACTATGTAATACACTTGCAGCCAATGCATGATAATACAGAAGTATTGTCATGCATTGTAAAGGGGATCAGACCCCAAAATTTGAATTCCCAGAATGGGACAAAAAATAAAGTAAAAAAATAAAATAAAATAAAAAATCAAGTTTTCCCAAAAGAAAATGTAAAGTTTTAAGTAAAAAAAAAATATATCCTTTTGCCAAAATAAAGGGAAAAAAATTGTAAAAAATAGGGGAAAAAAGAAAAGTGCACATATTAGGTATCACCGCGTCCGTATCGACCGGCTCTATAAAATTAACACATGACATAACACCTCAGGAGAACACCGTCAATTTTTTTAAATAAAAACTGTGCTAAATAAACAATTTTTTGGTCACCTTACATCACTAAAAGTGCAACAACAAGCGATCAAAAAGGTGTATACCCCCAAAATAGTAACAATCTAACTTTCACCTTATCCTGCAAAAAATGAGCCCCTACCTAAGACAATCGCCCAAAAAATAAAAAAAAATATGGCTCAGAATATGGAGACACTAAAACATAGTTTTTTGGGTTTAAAAAATGCTGTTATTGTGTATAACTTAAGTAAATAAAAAAAAGTATACGTATTAGGTATTGACGTGTCCGTAACAACCTACTCTAAAGAAATATCACATGACCTAACCCCTCAGGTGACCACCGTAAAAAATAAAAAATAAAAACGGTGTCAAAAAAAGATTTTTTTTTGTCACCTTACATCACAAAAAGTGTAATTGCAAGCAATCAAAAAGTCATATGCACCCCAAAATAGTGCCAATCAAACCGTCATCTTATCCTGCAAAAATCATACCTTACCTAAGACAATCGCCCAAAAATTTAAAATCTATGGCTCTCAGACTATGGAGACACTAAAACATGATTTTTTTTGTTTCAAAAATGAAATCATTGTGTAAAACTTACAAAAATAAAAAAAGTTGACATATTAGGTATCGCGGCGATGTGGGTCCAACACTCCCTGAATTTTATGGCGGTCATTATGGCGCATAACAGGTAGTATTTAGTGTTAGGACCCGTGTAACAGAGATCGCCTTGACGTTTGGCATACGGGCTTAGATGGTTTTGTACAAAATGCATTGACCAAGCATCTCGCTTTTTAAGCGTAGTATTAGCATCATAATTTTTGTAAGCATTGTTGTACTTTGTCTGATTTGCAGAGTGCTGCCGCATTGTCTCCTTTTTTTCCTCTAGGTCTTTGCCATGGCGGCGTGCACCTGCGCACTGGGAGGTGCTGACTAACCCTCTTTTTTTGCAGATTTACAATGCTGGAGATGTGGCACTCCAGCGAGTCGTGCACTCCTGATTAGCCTGTCTGCCCCATAGGCTGATTTTAATTATTTTCAGTATAAAGCTGTGGCCTGCTCTCACTACATTCATTGGAAGCTGTTTAGCACCAGGAAGGGTATAGAGTGGGCTCAGCATGCATGTTGGTATCTGCATCCCTTGTAATGGAGGCCATTTTGGCACAAAAAACGGAAAAAGGCAGAGTGGATCCAGCATGCATGTGGGTCCAACACTCCCTGAATTTTATGGCGGTCATTATGGCGCATAACAGGTAGTATTTAGTGTTAGGACCCGTGTAACAGAGATCGCCTTGACGTTTGGCATACGGGCTTAGATGGTTTTGTACAAAATGCATTGACCAAGCATCTCGCTTTTTAAGCGTAGTATTAGCATCATAATTTTTGTAAGCATTGTTGTACTTTGTCTGATTTGCAGAGTGCTGCCGCATTGTCTCCTTTTTTTCCTTTGGAATGTGGGCCCATTTGCCCACCTAGGCTGCAAAAAAGTGTCACATATCTGGTATCGCCGTACTCAGAAGAAGTAGGGCAATGTGTTTTAGGGTGTCTTTTTACATATAACCATGCTGGGTGAGAGAAATATCTCGGCAAAAGACAACTTTTCTCATTTTTTTATACAAAGTTGGCATTTGACCAAGATATTTATCTCACCCAGCATGGGTAAATGTAAAATGACACCCCAAAACACATTCCTCAACTTCTCCTGAGTATGGCAATACCACATGTGTGACACTTTTTTGCAGCCTAGATGCGCAAAGGGGCCCAAATTCCTTTTAGCAGGTCATTTTTAGACATTTGGATCCCATACTTCTTCTCACGCTTTAGGGCCCCTAAAATGCCAGGGCAGTATAAATACCCAACATGTGACCCCATTTTGGAAAGAAGACACCCCAAGGTATTTAATGAGGGGCATGGCGAGTTCATAGAATTTTTTATTTTTTTGGCACAAGTTAGCGGAAATTAATTAATTAATAAATTTTTTTCTCACAAAGTCTCCCTTTCCGCTAACTTGGGACAAAAAGTTCAATCTTTCATGGACTCAATATGCCCCTCAGCGAATACCTTGGGGTGTCTTCTTTCCGAAATGGGGTCACATGTGGGGCATTTTAGGGGCCCTAAAGCGTGAGAAGAGGTCTGGAATATAAATGTCTAAAAATTTTTACGCATTTGGATTCCGTGAGGGGTATGGTGAGTTCATGTGAGATTTTATTTTTTGTCACAAGTTAGTGGAATATGAGACTTTGTAAGAAAAAGCAAAAAACAAAAAAATAAAAATGAAATCAATTTCCGCTAACTTGTGCCAAAAAAATGTCTGAATGGAGCCTTACAGGGGGGTGATCAATGACAGGGGGGGTGATCACCCCATATAGACTCCTTGATCACCCCCCTGTCATTGATCACCCCCTGTAAGGCTTCATTCAGACGTTCGTATGTGTTTTGCGGATCCGATCCATGGATCAGTGGATCCGCAAAATGGCAAAACACATACGGACCTCTGAATGGAGCCAGCCTTACAGGGGGGTATTTAATGACAGGGGGGTGATCAGGGAGTCTATATGGGGTGATCACTCCCCTGTCATTGATCACTCCCCTGTAAGGCTCCATTCAGACGTCCGTATGTGTTTTGCGGATAAGATCCATGGATCAGTGGATCCGCAAAACACATACAGACCTCTGAATGGAGCCAGCCTTACAGGGGGGTGATCACCCCATATAGACTCCCTGATCACCCCCCTGTCATTGATCACCCCCTGTAAGGCTTCATTCAGACGTTCGTATTTGTTTTGCGGATCCGATCCATGGATCAGTGGATCCGCAAAACACATACGGACCTCTGAATGGAGCCAGCCTTACAGGGGGGTGATCAATGACAGGGGGGTGATCAGGGAGTCTATATGGGGTGATCACCCCCCTGTCATTGATCACCCCCCTGTAAGGCTCCATTCAGACGTCCGTATGTGTTTTGCGGATACGATCCATGGATCAGTGGATCCGCAAAACACATACAGACCTCTGAATGGAGCCAGCCTTACAGGGGGGTGATCAATGAACGGGGGGTGATCAGGGAGTCTATATGGGGTGATCACCCCCCTGTCATTGATCACCCCCCTGTAAGGCTCCATTCAGACGTCCGTATGTGTTTTGCGGATCCGATCCATGGATCAGTGGATCCGCAAAACACATACGGACCTCTGAATAGAGCCAGCCTTACAGGGGGGTGATCAATGACAGGGGGTTGATCAGGGAGTCTATATGGGGTGATCACCCCCTGTCATTGATCACCCCCCTGTAAGGCTCCATTCAGACGTCCGTATGTGTTTTGCGGATCCGATCCATGGATCGGTGGATCCGCAAAACACATACGGACCTCTGAATGGAGCCAGCCTTACAGGGGGGTGATCAATGACAGGGGGGTGATCAGGGAGTCTATATGGGGTGATCACCCCCCTGTCATTGATCACCCCCCTGTAAGGCTCCATTCAGACGTCCGTATGTGTTTTGCGGATCCGATCCATGGATCAGTGGATCCGCAAAACACATACGGACCTCTGAATGGAGCCAGCCTTACAAGGGGGTGATCAATGACAGGGGGGTGATCAGGGAGACTGTATGGGGTCATACCCCCCTGTCAGGCTCCATTCAGACGTCCGTATGTGTTTTGCGGATCCGATGATCCGTAAAACACATACGGACGTCTGAATGGAGCCTTACAGGGGGTGAACAATGACAGGGGGGTGATCAATGACAGGGGGGGTGATCAGGGAGTCTATATGGGTTGATCACCCCCTGTCATTGATCACCCCCCTGTAAGGCTCCATTCAGAAGTCCGTATGTGTTTTGCGGATCCACTGATCCATGGATCCGTGGATCCGTAAAACACATACGGACGTCTGAATGGAGCTTTACAGGGGGGTGATCAATGACAGGGGGGTGATCAATGACAGGGGGGTGATCAGGGAGTCTATATGGGGTGATCAGGGGTTAATAAGGTGTTAATAAGTGACAGGGGGGGTGTAGTGTAGTGTGGTCCTTGGTGCTACTTATTACAGAGCTGCCTGTGTCCTCTGGTGGTCGATCCAAGCAAAAGGGACCACCAGAGGACCAGGTAGCAGGTATATTAGACGCTGTTATCAAAACAGCGTCTAATATACCTGTTAGGGGTTAAAAAAATCGCATCTAAAGCCTGCCAGCGAACTATCGCCGCTGGCAGGGTGTAGATCCACTCGCTTACCTGCAGTTCCTGTGAACGTGCGCGCGTTCACAGGAAATCTCGCGTCTCGCGAGATGACGCACGGATGCGTCCAGGAGGAATGAATCGACCGCCGTTAGGACGCATCCGTGCGTTAGGCGGTTCGGAAGGAGTTAAAAATGCTTTGTTATGTAAAACTGAAACAAACAACCAAAAAAAGTTGTCATATTTGGTATTGTCACGTCCGTAACAACCTGCTCTATAAAAATACCACATTATCTAACCTGTCAGATTAATTCTGTAAATAACAAAAAATAAAAACGGTGCCAAAACAGCAATTTCTTGTTACCTTGCCTCACGAAAAGTGTAATATAGAGCAACCAAAAATCATATGTACCCTAATATTGTACCAATAAAACTGCCACCTTATCCCTTAGTTTTAAAAATGGGGTCACTTTTTGGGAGTTTCTACTCTAGGGGTGCATCAGGGGGGCTTCAAATGGGACATGGTGTAAAAAAAAACTGTCCAGCAAAATCTGCCTTCCCAAAACCGTATGGCATACCTTTTATTCTGCAGAATGCTGTGTGCCTGTACAGCAGTTTACGACAACATATTGGGTGTTTCTGTAAACCACAGAATCAGGGCCATAAATATTGAGTTTTGCTTGGCTGTTAACCCTTGCTTTGTAACTGGAAAAATTGATTAAAATGAAAAATCTGCAAAAAAAGTGAAATTCTGAATTTTATCTCTATTTTCAATTTATTCTTGTGGAACACCTAAAGGGTTAACAAAGTTTGTAAAATCTGTTTTGTATACCTTTTAAGGGTGTAGTTTCTAAAATGGGGTCACTTTTTTGGAGTTTCCACTCTAGGGGTGCATCAGGGAGTCTTCAAATGTGACATGGCAGCTTAAAATTATCCCAGTAAAATCTGCTTTTCAAAAACCATATGGCATTCCTTTCTTTCTGCACAATACCGCGTGCCCGTACAGCAGTTTACGATCACATAGGGGGTGTTTCTGTAAACTACAGAATCAGGGCCATAAAAATTGAGTTTTGTTTGGCTGTTAATCCTTGCTTTCTTAGTGGAAAAAAATGGATTCAAATGAAAAATCTGCCAAAAAAGTAAAATTTTGAAATTTTATCTCTATTTCCCATTAATTCTTGTGGAACACCTAAAGAGTTAACAAAGTTTGTAAAATTAGTTTTGAATACCTTGAGGGGTGTAGTTTCTAAAATGGGGTCATTTTTGTGTGGTTTCTATTATGTAAGCCTCACAAAGTGACTTCAGACCTGAACTGGTCCTTAAAAAGTGGGTTTTGGAAATTTTCTGAAAAATTTCAAGATTTGCTTCTAAACTTCTAAGCTTTCTAACGTCCCAAAAAAAATAAAATGGCATTCACAAAATGATCCAAACATGAAGTAGACATATGGGGAATGTAAAGTAATAACTATTTAAGGAGGTATTACTATCTATTATGAAAGTAAAGAAATTGAAATTTGGAAATTTGCTAATTTTTCAAAATTTTGGGTGAATTTGGCATTTTTTAAAATAAATAAATAAAAAAAATTGACTCAATTTTACTACTGTCATGAAGTGAAATATGTGTCTGAGAATGTCCTGGATAAGTAAAAGCATTTTAAAGTTATCACCACATAAAGTGACACATGTCAGATTTGCAAAAAATGGCCTGGTGCTAAGGTGAAAAATGGTAGGGTCCTGAAAGGGTTAATTTAGCTAGGTTTTCATAACACAGCCATAAATAGACTATACACACAGTCACATGTCCCTTATCAGCCAATAGGTCACAGTTAAAGAAGCGGTCACAGTTAAAGGGGTGGTCACTGTTAAAGGGGCGGGCACTGTGGAGGTCACTGTTAAAGGGGCGGCCAATGTGGAGGTTACTGTTAAGGGAACGGGCACTGTGGAGTTTATTGTTAAAGAATCGGGCACTGTTGAGGTATTTGTTAAAGGGGCATGCACTGTGGAGGTCACTGTTAAAGGGGCGGTCACTGTGGAAGTCACTGTTAAAGGGGCGGGCATTGTGGTGGTCACTGCTAAAGGAGCAGCCACTATGCAGATCACTGTTAAAGGGGTTGTCAATGTTAAAGGGGCAGGCACTGTGGAGGTCACTAATAAAGAGGCAGGCAACGTGGAGGTTACTGTTAAAGGGGGTGGTCACTGTAAAAGGGGGGGCACTGTTTAGATCATTGATAAAGACGCGGCATCGTGGAGATCACTGTTAAAGGGGCGGGCACTGTGGAGGTCACTGTCAAAGGGGCAGTCAGTGTTAAAAGGGCGACCACTATGGAAGTCACTGTTAAAGGAGTGGCCACTGTGGAGGTCACTGTTAAAGGGGCGGGCAATGTGGAGGTCACTGTTAAAGGGGCGGCCACTGTGGAGGTCAATGTTAAAGGGGCGGCCACTGTGGAGGTCAATGTTAAAGGGGCGGGCACTGTGGAGGTCAATGTTAAAGGGGCGGCCACTGTGGAGGTCAATGTTAAAGAAGCAGGCACTGTGGAGGTCACTGATATAAAGGTGGTCACTGTTAAAGGGGAGGCCACTGTTTAGATCATTGTTAAAGAAGCGGGCACCGTGGTGATCATTGTTAAATGGGCGGTCACTATGGAGGTCACTGATAAAGGGGCGTGCACTGTGGAGGTCACTGTTAAAGGGGCGGTCACTGTGGAAGTCACTGTTAAAGTGGCAGGCATTGTGGTGGTCACTGCTAAAGGGGCGGCCACTATGAAGATCACTGTTAAAGTGGTTGTCAATGTTAAAGGGGCAGGCACTGTGGATGTCAATGTTAAAGAGGCGGGCACTGTGAAGGTCACTGTTAAAGGGGCGGTCACAATTAAAGGAACAGGCACTGTGGAGGTCACTGTTAAAGGGACGTTCACTTAAAAGGGGCGGGCATTGTGGAGGTCACTGTTAAAGCGACGTTCACTTAAAAGGGACGGGCACTGTGAAGGTCACTGTTAAAAGGGTGGGCACTGCGGAGGTCACTGTTAAAGGGGCGGGCACTGTGGAGATCACTGTTAAAGGGGCGGGCACTGTGGAGGTCACTGTTAAAGGGGCGGGCACTGTGGAGGTCACTGTTAAAGGAGAAATAGTAAGTTGTCCAGCTCACCCGATTTCATCCTGTGACTCTGTGCACAGAGCAGACCCAAGCCAGTCCAGACATCATGAAGTGTAGAAAAATAGAGGCTCCAGCACTCGTGGTAAAATTTTGTAGGTCCCGGTCTTTATTACACCAAAATTGTATAAGCATATACAGTGGCACCCCTCTTCACTCCCCCAGATTTACTCGTTTCGAACTATACAGTTCTTAGTCATAATCCGATGTGTCCATTTCACTATGGGTTTATGTAGGCTGTATATATATATATATATATATATATATATATATATATATTATTATTTTTTTTCCCCCTCAATCAACATTTTAATCAAAGTATGTTCTTCATCAGAATAGTGTCTGGACTGACCCATTTTCCCCAGTATTTGCACTATAACCAACAGGTGCAACATTTTCCACCCTCCTACCGTACCTTAAATAAGGGTCAAAATTAACACATCTCATTCAACGGAATTAATTACTTCACTATTTTTATTCCAGACCTCATTGCTATTATTTTTAGCATGCCCCTTTCAATTAATGTTTCAATTGCTCAGAATGAGTGGCTTACATGTTCTTTTTGTTGGGTCTGTTTTTTCTATTACTCTACTACACTTACAAGTAAATTGTTTGCTTTGTAGAAATATCACTTATAGCAATAACAGGAATTTATCAGATAAATTTTGTTGGACTATTATTTTTTAACACTACTATATAGAGATGAGCGAAATTTGCAAAAATTCAATTTGGTCGGTTTGCCGAATTATTCGGAAGAGTTTAGTTTGATACAAATTTATTTGCATTGAATCGCGTTAAAAAAACGGCTATTTCCTGGCTGCTGAGAGCCTTTATAGTGGTGTAGAACACTGTGCTTTGTAGTAACACGCATAGGGAGTTTGCTTTGGTATTGAAATAATATATATGACATACAGATGACAGGCGTCACTCTTATAATCACTGCACACTTCACTTATTTGGGCAGTTATGGGGCGAACACTGACCAAATAACTCAATTGTGAACTCAGCCTTACAGGTCGATGTTAGCGCCAGGTATAAAGAACCGTGCAGAGGCCAAAGATCCTACTGTAGCGTGAAAGAGCGCACTCCTTTTACACCGTTGTCAGCTGATTCCACATAGATGTCTACAGAACCTGTTCTATTAAACGCTTATACAAGTAGAACCCCCCTGACAGAGTAGAAAGGATGTCAGCAGTAAATTTGTGTTGACGTCACAGATTATTTTGCCCTTCCTCTGTTCCGTCAGAAAAATAACCCACAAAAAACGGAATCTGTCTATGGAGCATATGTCTTCACTCAGTTATCATTTGCTCAATAATCCATCAGTAATTGCTAATGCCAAAAAAAAACAGGAGTGGATGTAAAACAGAGATGACACGTGAATGGAATATTTGCATGTCTTCTGTGTTTTGTACCCACTCCTGCTTTTGGCTACCAGATCATAAGCCAATTCTGATGGGATCGTTCAGGCCTTACAGCTGATACATAGACAGGATCCATTGTGCGTCTAATTTTTCCTTCCTTCTGACAGATCAGAAGAAAGGTCAAATACATGATGATGTCAGCCAGGCCGAAAGCCAAAATAGTGGCCCAGTCATGAAGTGGGGACGGTGGGAACAACATGAGAAGTCCACAGAGTGGACCTATGACATAGTGGTGAGGTGGAAGAGGCATGAGGAGACCACAGAGTGGCAAGGTGACATAGTGTGGATATGGCAGCAGAAGCAGCAGGAGGATACCACAGAGTGGCAAGGTGACATAGTGTGGAGATGGCAGCAGCATGAGGAGACCACAGAGTGGAAAGGTGACATAGTTTGGGGGTAGCAGCAACATCAGGAGACCACAGAGTGGCAAGGTGACATAGTGTGGATATGGCAGCATCAGGAGACCACAGAATGGCAAGGTGACATAGTGTGGAGATGACAGCAGCATGAGGAGGCCACAGAGTTGCAAGGTGACATAGTGTGGAGATGGCGGCAGCAGCAGCAGCAGAAGGATACCACAGAGTGACAAGGTGACATAATGTGGAGATGGCAGCAGCAGCTGCATCAGGAGACCACAAAGTGACCCTGTAACAGAGTGGGGCGGTAGGTGACAATACCAGTACCTGCTGACAAAGGTGGGTGCAAGAAGGAGCACTTGGCATCAGATGTGTGGCATCAGGCTGGTTGAAGCATCAAAGTAGTAGCTGAGGCAGGTAGTCATAACAAACCGGTCTATTTTATAAAAGTGTTGGTGTGGCACCATGGATGATCTAGTTTGATGCATCAGGAATTGGTGGTTGTAAATCCTGGCTGATCCATGCCTGATTCATATTGACAACGGTCAGTCTCTCCACATTTTGAGTGGACAGGCGAATTCTCCTTGGGGTAACTATGGCCCCTGTGGCACTAAACACCCGCTCTGATGTCACACTACTGGCCGGGCAGGAAAGCTTTTCCAGGGCAAACTCTGCTAGTTGCGGCCACAAATCCAGTTTGGCTACCCATTAGTCCAGCGGATATTCAATGTGGGGTGGCAGGGTGCTGTCCAAGTATGCCACTACCTGCTTGTTCAGGTCCTGCTCCAGGTCTACTTGCTTCTGCTGCTAGTGAGTAGTTTCTTCACTATGCGGGTGAAGAAAGCTACTCATCAGTCACTGTAGACTCAGGCTGCTTCTGACTGAGCTGGTACTGCTCCTGCCACTCCACCCCTCCATAGCAGCCTGGAACGTGAGCACAGAGGGCCTCCCCAGTCAGACTTGTGAGAGGATGGACGATGGCGCAGATAGGCATCGGCCAACTGAGTACATAGGATGTCTCTGTAGTAGTAAGTTGGTTTGTCCTTCCTCTCGGTGGGTGTAAAAAAGGCCCCCATTCTGGACCTGTAGCGAGGGTCCAACTAGGTGGAGAGCCAGAAGTCATCCCTCTGCCAAATGGTGACAATTCAGCTGTCACTATCAGGGCCGCTGATAGAAATCATGGGGCCCCGTACAGCATACATGACGGGGCCCCCTTCAGCTCCACCCCCTGATCCCTCGTTCAGCCACACCCCTGGCCCCGCCCTTGGCCCCTCCCCAGACGCCGCCTTGAAACAACATGCAGATTTGTCTACAAGTGATATTTATGGCGCTGGGGGGTCGTCTGTGAATGGCGCTGTTATGGAGGGGATCTGTGAATGGCACTGTTATGGAGGGGATCTGTGAATGGCACTTTTATGGAGGGGATCTGTGGATGGCACTGTTATGGAGGGGATCTGTGGATGGCACTGTTATGGAGGGGATCTGTGGATGGCACTGTTATGGAGGGGATCTGTGGATGGCACTGTTATGGAGGGGATCTGTGGATTCAGATTGAGGAGGGGGGGGCAGTTTGTCACTTGCCTAAGGCCAGGGTAAGGGGGGCCTCCCACCCAGGCTGTGCACATTAATCCTGGCTGATCGATCGCTTCTGGCCTGCTGCTGTGCTGCCTGCAGTCACATCTGAGTGATGAGAGTACTGATTAGTTTTTTCCTAAAGGAGCGGGTATTGACTGGTCTGGTCTGGGGCTGCTGGGCTTAGTTATCACTGACTATGTCACCGCCACTGGCGCTTCCACCAGGCGGGTTAGGGCCCCTGGACCGGACTCACTCACTCAGGGACACTCACAGTTCACAGACACACACTTTAACTGGTCTGGACTGGACCACCAGGACCCTGGTCCAGTCGGATGGTCCAGCTAGCCACGCTCACCTCAGCACAGCAGACAGTCTGGCAGGCAGCCGCACTCGCAGGCTCAGGATAGGAGGAGCCGAGGAGGGGAGCTCTCAGCCAGGAGAGGAGGCGGAGTCAGTCAGTACCGGCGGCTGCACACAGCTTCCTCTTTCGTCTTCTGACCTCAACTGAAGCCACTCCCCCTCCCTCATCCTACTTAGCCTGCCCTGCCCTGCACAGTGTGCGTCATGCAGGGCCTCGCCTCCGCTCCACCTCCGCCCCATGTGAATCTGATTTCACCAGCTTGGGGCCGCGTTATCCTGGCTGAGGGGGCCCCGTGGGCCCCCCTGACTTAGGGGCCCGGTCGCAATTGCGACCGCTGCGACCCCTATAGCTACGCCACTGCCGGGCCCCCCTGCCAGCCGGGCCCGGTACAACTGGGCCAGCTGTACTGGCCTATCAGCGGCCCTGGTCACTATGCAAGCAAGTGAGCATGCATCAAGCCATTTGTGCAAGTGACTCAAAGGGACTCTTGCCTCCATCTCCACTGCATACTGACACGGTGTGTCTGGGTCCTCTGTCTAGTCTTCCTCATCGCCATGTAGCTCCTCTGGCTGCTCCTTCTCCTCCTCTCCTGTGAGATGAGTAGAAAAACTATGCATTTGGCTACATATTGCCTGTGCTCCAATGTCCTCCTCCCCCTCCTCCCCCTCTTCCAGTACAGCCTCTACAGGGCTCATGTGGCCGTGAGATCGGGTCGCCGCGTCTCCTGTCCCCTAACAAGCCATTGTTACCAGCATCTGTTCCAGGACAGGAAGCAGTGAAATGACGTCATTCATCCCATAGTCCTGGCGACTGACAAATGACGTGGCATCCTCAAAGGGCCTGAACAAACGGCAGGTGTCACGCATGAACTGCCACTGGCTGACATCGAACTTAGACAGAGGAGTACTCCTATCCGCTTGCATCATCAAGAAATCGTTGATGGCCTTTCTCTGTTCGTACAGTTGGTCCAACATATGGAGGGCGGAATTCCAATGGGTGGAAACCTCGCATATAAACTTATGTTGGGGGATGCCGTTCTGCCGCTGCAGCTCAAGGAGGGTGTGCTTTGCGGTATACGAGAGGCTGAAGTGCATGCAAAGTTTCCTGCCCATTTTTAGGAAGCCTTGAAGATTGGTGGAAGACTTCATGAACTGCTTGACAACCAGATTAAACACGTGTGCCATGCAGGGTGCATGGCTCAGCCTTCCTTGACGCAGCGCCGACACCATGTTCTTCCCATCGTCGGTCAGCATGGTTCCGAGTTTCAGTTGTCGCAGAGAAAGCCAGGATTTGATTTCTTGATGCATCACTCGGAGCAGTTCCTCCCCTATGTGACTCCGTTCGCGAAGGCAAACCAGGTGCAGAACAGCGTGACACCACAGAGCCCTGCACATGTGGTATGCTGGATGGACACTGTGACTTGTCCCTGCAGTGGAGGCTGAGGACATGCTGGAGGATGAGGAGGCAGAGGCGGACATAGTTGCAGGACCAACGGCGTGACAACATTGAGGCGGAAGCTGCGTGACCTGGCCGATTTGCTGGTGTGGCTGTGCAGGAACCACATTCACCCAGTGGGCCGTAAAGGACATGTATTGTCCCTGACCGTAGTTATAGCTCCACACGTTGGCGCTGCCGTGCACTTTGGCAGACACCGACAGGCTCAAGGACTGGCCAACCTTCTGTTCTACATCTTTGTGAAGGGGTGGTACTGCCTTTTTCGAAAAGAAATGACGGCTTGTGAGACTCCACCTCGGCTCGGCACAAGCCATCAGTACTCTGAAAGGTGCTGAGTCAACTACTTGGAAAGGGAGGGAATGCAGCACCAGCAACCTGGACAGGAGCACGTTCTGCGTCGTTTGATGCGCCGTTTGATGCGTGCACGCATACTGCTGTCTCTTGGCAATTGCTTCGGTGATCGATTGCTGATGGAATGACTGTTGAGGAGTAGGAGATAGGAATGACAGACAGCTCCCTTCGGCTGAGGTGGTGGAGCCTTGACTGCTTTAAACCTGGTGCATGCCCCTGGCTGATGTAGCCGTTGCTGCGGCAGGCTGGACCACCACATCGAAGTCACAGTTCTCCCAGACCACTGTTTGGTGACGCTGCATATGTTGATGCAGGGCCATAGTGCCAACATTGGCACCCTGGCCATGCTTCACCTTCTGCCCACAGATGCGAAATATGGCCACGTTCACCTCCTCTGGCTCTTTGAAAAAAAAACTGCCACACCGCCGAGTAGGTGATTTTCCCCCCAACAGTCCGCATTGACTGATTGCTACCAGCAGTACCTCCGAGAACCCCTGCACCACTACTTCCCGGGCAGGTAGACTGCTGCGAAGCAAGTGGTCTACCTCGTGCACATTTGGCTCCCGACCTTCCACTGCTGCCACCCTGCTGACTCCAGGCCACGCTAGCGACTTGCTGGCTCAGCCGCTGCCTGACAGGCAAGCTGCTACCCTCTTCTCCTGATGACGAAGCCACTTTCTCACTTGGCTCCCAAGTGAGATTGCTTGATCTTGATTGAGTAGTGTCTGCACATAACTGATGTCCTCCTCAATGGCCTCTGGGTCAGGAGCCTGACCACTCGCAACACAAGCTCTCGTGCCACTTTCCTCATCACTACTAGCCTGCCTAGTGGAGGAAGTGGCGGAAGTCTCCTCCAGATCTTGGCTGGGCAGTAGCTGCTGACTGTCCTCTAGTAGCTCATCCTCGCTGAAAAGTGAAGCTGAGCCCACTGCTCGTAGTACTTCTTGCGGTGATGGAACAGAAAATGCCAGAGGCAGGTTGAGGACAGGTGAGGGCCTGCTCCCGGACCACGCCAACTAAGGGTTGTGTCTGACGAACACACAAACTGTTGGATGGGGGTGTCTGATGTCACTTGGGATGACGTGGATGACCGAGTTGACCAATCAATAACCGTAAGGTTACTGATCAAGACACGACCGCTGCGACTACTGCTGCCACAACCCCTTACTCTGCTGTGAAGGCTGCTTGCGCCAGAAACATTCAGGCCTCTGCCACTCCTCTGTGCATGGCCTGGTACTTCTCTGCCGTACATACATGCAGCTAAACTAAACAAATAAAATGGAAATTAAAATACCTAAAAGAGACAAATAGCTTAATCTTTTTGTACTGAAATAGGCCACTAAACGCTTACACCAAAATTAACTGCTGAAATGGACTGAGAATATATTTTTCTTGTTGTACTAAAATACGACCCTATACGCTTTGACCAGAAAAATAATTAAAGAGTGAAGTGCGTATATTTCTTGCAGTGCTGAAATAAGCCCCTATATGCTTTCACCAGAAATAATTGCAGCAGTGAACTGTGAATATATATTTCTTGTTGGACTGAATTAGGCCACTGTAGGCTTTGACCAGAAAAAAATTAAAGAGTCAAGTGCGTATATACAATATATTTCTTGCAGTACTGAAATACGCCACTACACGCTTTCACCAGAAATAACTGAAACAGTGCAGTGCGTATATATATATTTTTCTTTTTTTACTGAAATACGCCCCTATACACTTTCACCAGAAATAACTGCAACAGTGCAGTGTGTATATATTTTTATTTTTTTAATTTTTATTTTAAAATTCTTTTTATTGATTTTTTAACAAGAATGTCATAGCAAAACATGGTCAAGAAATTCGGATACATAAATCCCAATGTGCAGCATTATCTTCATCATAAATATCGAGACAATTTTGAAACAGAGAAATGTCTTGGCTATATCAATCTTATAATGTCTCTGTATCTTGACTTATGATCCAATATAAAAGAGGGTTTATTGAACTGTTTTGAAGAGAGAAGACAAGTAAAAATCATCTGATAGCATACATGGGTAAGATGAAACAATTTTAAACTAGCCAAATCAAGTGAGGTGGGGGCGGTTGGGCTCTGGGGTAGTAAGGTCAAGAAAAACAGGGTGTCGGAAGAATCATTCAGTGTGTTCGAAATTTAAAGGGCTAAAGAATGTAGATATTTGATGCCATCCACACCAGTTCAATTGGATTTTAAGCGGTGAGTTTTGAGAGTGTGGGTTAAAACCTTGGGTCTAATTGTGTGCATTTTAATCAGGTTTTGAGTTGTTCTGAGTTGGGTTGACTATTTGCTACTCTTCTTGAATTGTGATACATCTTGAAGTAATTTTTGAGGCAGTCAGTATAGTTTTGATGTCTTTATCTGTAAAGGTAATGTTCAAGTCTCTTTCCCACTCCCTAATATAGTATAAAGAGGAAGGTAGTTCTCGTTCTAGTAAGTTATGGTTGATCTTAGATAGGATTTTAGTGGGATATTTATCTTGGAACACAAATTTTTCGAACCATGTAAGATTGTCAGTTTTTTCCCTTCGTATTATGCTTTTCTTTACTATATCTTTAATGTATTCATATTGTAGTATATTTAAGAGGGATAAGTGTAGTTTTGACTGTATGTCCGCAAGGTTATAGAAAGACCCATTTTGATCTAATAGATCCTCTAGTCCCATATTGCTCTTTTTTAATTGGGTGGGCAAAGATTGATAGCCTGTATCTGATGGCCGGAAACCATCCTTTACCTGTAACAGTGGGGATCGGAACTTGGAGCAGTAGTTTCTGATGTCTTTGATTTTCCAAATTCCTAGAGTAGCGTCTGCTAGTGATTTGTCAGTAGTAATCAGAGCTAGCTTCTCCTGGTCTGAGAGGACCAGTTGTCTCAGGGATAGTTATGTTATTTCTTCTATTTTAATCCATTGTTTATAGGTCAGCTTCCTAATCCAGTCTACTACTCTTGCTAGTTGTACAGTTTTATAGAATCTTGATATCCCATTCCTCCACGGTCAAAAGGCAATTGTAGGATTTTATGTGAGATCCTGGGTTTTGTGTTACCCCAGATATAGTTGGAACATATTCTACGGAATTGTGTGGAAAAAACTGTTAGGTACCTTAATCGGAAGCACCTGAAGAAGATATGCGATTTTAGGAATGACTATGGAGTTGAAGATGTTCTTGCGACCCAGCCAAGAAATAAAGGTTGGCGAACAAGAGCTAAGTAAAACTGGTATTTCTTTCAACAATGGTTGACAGTTTAACTCAAATAATTTTTATATATAATGAACTGAGTGTACTTTTGTGAGAAATAATAATACGTAACTTTTATTATTCCCGTTAAAATAAGTGAGACAGTGTTACTAAAATCTCTTCTAAACGCACTACTGTATAACTTTTTGGAAGGAGATGGGCGTTCGTGGTCTTTTGCCCTACTCAGAACTTGATGGTTTACTGTGGGGGTAGCTTCTTCAGATAATTGTTGCATAGTGTACTCGCTACTTGCTTCTCAGCTGTGCCTAATTGTTTCTAACCCTCATACTCTAGTCTAGAGTGGGGAGATAGGCTAACTGGTTGTAGTCGGAGCACTCGCTCTGAAAAGAGCGACCCCCAGCCGCAGGAACCTCGGGCCTGACTCGTCTCTCTCCTAACAGCTGCCTACAAACACCATCTGACGCGTTTCGCCATAATACAATGGCTCATCAGGGAGTGATCTGTGCCTTGCAGAGCATCTATGCAGTGGCAAAGTTTCTTTGTAAATAACGGCAGTGGCAGCTTGCTAAAGGAATCTGTCTCCTTTTATGCTCAGAGCTCCGCCCATCTAGATCGACGCTCACCAATCCCTAGGGAGCGGAGGAGGGCCAGAGGGCAGCGCTCTGCTGTCCGGGCCCGCCCAGCCCTGCCTTCTGGGTGTGACGCACGCTAGGGGGCAGGATTGTTGCTATGGAGATCTGGAAGCGCATCCCCAGCTATGAACCTCGCCTCTCACTTACTGTTTATGCCGGCGTTGTCAAACTCCTGACATTGCAGGTAGCGATCGATACTCATTTACAGTTCCAACCATGCTTAGTCATTTGTATGCGGTATTCATTACGATCAGCAGTGTGTAAGATTAATGTGCACAGTGACTACATTATCTTCTGATTTCCTTGATCATCACTATATAAGGAGATATTTATAAATTGATCTTGGCTAATTGGGTTTGCTTATTCAGCCCTATTTCTTTTAGAGAGGTTGAGACAGGTTTTATTAACCCTTGTTTGCTCAGACCTATTTCTCCTAGAGGAGTTGGAACATATTTATTAACCCTTAGATATTAGTAGGGCTATATTTAAGCCTTCTTCCTGAGAACATGAACATGAATAGCATATCTGTTAATTATAGCATAAATGTACCGCCCCTAGCATATAAAAGTGCAATCACATCTAAATGACAATACGTGACAGATAGTGACACACAATGGAATTCCACAGACTGGCAGGATGGGAGGGATTCATTTTGGGGCATTTAGCAGTTCAAGTATACTCGTATTCTGAGAATATTCCAAATCTGAACGCTCCGAGGTCAGATTTTGATTGCTCGCTGAATCGGGGGTGGGTCCCTGTCCTGAATCGCAGGTAAATCTAGATGGTGTAGATCCTGGTAACACCTATGGATCACAGGGTTTCGTCATCAGACGGCCGTTCCTTCATTGTAGAAATGGCTTGAATGAAAGATATTCATTCATGCCATTTGGCGTAACCGATTTTAATTTAAAAATCCATTTCGCCTCTGCCTTCAGGATCTTATCATCCCAGTCCCCCCCCTCTTCTCGGTTGAGGAATATGTTGAATGCCTACAAATTTAAGGCACGATGCATCACCTCTGTGTACTTGAATTACGTGTCTTGCCACTGAGGTGTCCTTTTCATTGACAATGTCATTATAATGTTCTCTCATGCGACGTCCTAACTCCCTCTTTGTTTTTCCCACGTAATCTAGAGGGCAGCTACATTGGGCCAGGTATACTACTCCCGCAGTTACGCAGTTTATAAAATCACAGATATTGTATTCCACTCCTGTGTGTAAGCTCCTGAATTTTTTTGCAGTATTTACCTGGCTAAAGGCCGCGGATTTGCCGCATTTGAAAATTCCCAGTGGCCTTCTAGACAGCCAGTTCCCCGTTGGTTGTGGGGGTTGGAAGTGGCTGTTTACCAGCCTATCCCTTAAACTCCGTCCCTTTCTATAGGTAATCTGTGGGTATGTCCCAAATACCTCTTCAAGGTCTGGATCCGCACAGAGAATGTCCCAATATTTGATAAGTGTTTGCCTGATTTGTAAATGTGCATTGTCATATGTACCAATAATTCAGATCTGACTGTTAGATGACGGTTCTGTATCTGCTTTTTTGGGGACCAAGAGCGTCTCTCTTTTCGCTCTGCAGGCTTCTTCGAACGCAGATCTGAGGATACCATCAGGATAACCTCTGTCCCTGAATCTGGTTCTTAGGTCATTCACTTGCATTTTAAATGTATTCATGCTCAAACAATTGTGACATAGCCTCAAGTATTGACCTTTTGGTATGCCTTAACGCAGGGAGTAGGAATGTGCACTCTCCCAGCGAAGTAAGCTGCTACCTCCAGACTCTGTCATTGTGCCACTCGGTGGCCTCCTTATACTGCTGCCACCTCCATACTCTGTCATTGTGCCACTCAGTTGGCTCCTCATACTGCTGCTACCTCAACAGTCTGTCATTGTGCCACTCAGTGGACTCCTCGTACTATTGTCAACTCCAGACTCTGTCATTGTACCACTCGGTGGCATTCTCCTGATTCTGCCAACTCCAGACTGTGTCATTGTGCCAATTGGTGGCCTTCTCCTGATGATGCTGCTGCCACTACCTCCAGACTCTGTCATTGTGCCACTTGGTAGCCTCCTCATACTGCCGCCACCTTCAGACTCTGTCATTGTGCCACTCGGCGTTGTGGCAGTTTTTTGTTAAGCCGCCAGAAGAGGTTAACATGGCTATATGTAGAATATGTGGGCAGAAGGTGAAGCCTGTCCAGGATTCCAATGTTGGCACCACGGCCCTGCGTCAACATATGCAGCATCAATATAAAGTGGCCTGAGAGAACCATGACTCTGATGTGGTGGTCCAGCCTGCCTCAACAACCGCTGCATCACCCAGTGGCATGCACCCGGTTTCAGGCAGTCAAGGTTCCACCACCTCAGCTGAAGGGATCTGTCTGTCATTCCAACCTTCTGCTGGTCCAGATGCTCCTGCTTCTCCTACTCCTTGTCAGTCATTCCGTCAGCAATCGATCACCGTCTCCTGATGCTGCCAACTGCAGACTCTGTCATTGTGCCACTCTGTGTATTTTTCCTAATGTTGCTGCTGCCGTTACCACCTCCATGCTCTTTCATTGTGCCACTTGGTGGCCTCCTCATACTGCTGCCACCTCCAGACTCTTTCATTGTGCCACTCGGTGGCCTCCTCATACTGCTGTCACCTCAAGACTCTGTCAATGTGCCACTTGGTGGCCTCCTCATACTGCTACCACCTGAAGAGTCTGTCCTTGTGCCACTCGGTGGCCTCCTCATACTGTCGCCCGCTCAAGACTCCGTCATTGTGCCACTCGGTGGCTTCCTCATACTACAGCCACTTCAAAAGTCTGTCATTGTGCCACTCAGTGGCCTCCTCATACTGCTGCCACCTCAAGACTCTGTCATTGTGCCACTCGGTCTCTGCCTCATACTGCTGCCACCTCCAGACTCTGTCATTGTGCCACTCGGTGGCCTTCTTCTGATGCTGCCAACTCCAGACTCTGTCATTGTGTCACTCAGTAGCCTCTTCATACTACGGCTGCCTCCATACTCTGTCCATCTGTCACTCGGTGGCCTCCTAATACTGCTGCCACCTCCAGACTCTGTCATTGTGCCACTTGATCGCCTTCTCCTGATGCTGCTGCTGCCAACTCCAGACTGTGTCATTGTGCCATTCGATGGCCTTCTCCTGATGCTGCCAACTCCAGACTCTGTCATTGTGCCACTCGGTGGCCTCTTCATACTACTGCTGCCTCCATACTCTGTCAATGTGCCACTCGGTGGCCTCCTAATACTGCTGCCACCTCAATAGTCTGTCATTGTGCCACTCGGTTGCCTCCTCATACTGCTCCAGCCTCAAGACTGTCATTGTGCCAATTTGTTGCTTCCTCATACTGCTGCCACCTCAAGACTCTGTCATTGTGCCACTCTGTGGCCTCCTCATATTGCCGCCACCTCCAGACTGTGTCATTGTGCCAATCAGTGGCCTCCTCATTCTGCTGCCACCACAAGAGTCTGTCATTGTGCCAATCTGTGGCCTCCTCATACTGCCGCCACCTCCAGCCTGTGTCATTGTGCCAATTTGTGGCCTCCTCATACTGCTGCCACCTCACGACTCTGTCATTGTGCCACTCGATGGCCTTCTCCTGATGTTGCCACCTTCAGACTCTGCCATTGTGCCACTCGGTGGCCTTCTCCTAATGCTGCTGCCGCCACCTTCAGACTCTGTCATTGTGCCACTCGGCGTTGTGGCAGTTTTTTGTTAAGCCGCCAGAAGAGGTTAACATGACTATATGTAGAATATGTGGACAGAAGGTGAAGCCTGTCCAGGATGCCAATGTTGGCACCACTGCCCTGCGTCAACATATGCAGCATCAATATGAAGTGGCCTGGGAGAACCATGACTCTGATGTGGTGGTCCAGCCTGCCGCAACAACCGCTGCATCACCCAGTGGCATGCACCCGGTTTCAGGCAGTCAAGGTTCCACCACCTCAGCTGAAGGGATCTGTCTGTCATTCCCACTTTCTGCTGGTCCAGATGCTCCTGCTTCTCCTACTCCTTGTCAGTCATTCCGTCAGCAATCGATCACCTTCTCCTGATGCTGCCAACTGCAGACTCTGTCATTGTGCCACTCGGTGTATTTTTCCTAATGCTGCTGCTGCCGTCACCACCTCCATGCTCTTTCATTGTGCCACTTGGTGGCCTCCTCATACTGCTGCCACCTCTAGACTCTTTCATTGTGCCACTCGGTGGCCTCCTCATACTCCTGCCACCTCAAGACTCTGTCAATGTGCCACTTGGTGGCCTCCTCATACTGCTACCACCTGAAGAGTCTGTCCTTGTGCCACTCGGTGGCCTTCTCATACTGCCGCCACCTCAAGACTCCGTCATTGTGCCACTCGGTGGCTCCTCATACTACAGCCACCTCAAAAGTCTGTCATTGTGCCACTCAGTGGCCTCCTCATACTGCTGCCACTTCCAGACTCTGTCATTGTGCCACTCGGTGGCCTTCTTCTGATGCTGCCAACTCCAGACTCTGTCATTGTGCCACTCAGTAGCCTCTTTATACTACTGCTGCCTCCATACTCTGTCAATCTGTCACTCGGTGGCCTCCTAATACTGCTGCCACCTCCAGACTCTGTCATTGTGCCACTTGATGGCCTTCTCCTGATGCTGCTGCTGCCAGAATTTGTCATTGTCCCACTCGGTGGCCTCTTCATACTACTGCTGCCTCCATACTCTGTCAATGTGCCACTCGGTGGCCTCCTAATACTGCTGCTACCTCAATAGTCTGTCATTGTGCCACTCGGTTGCCTCCTCATACTGCCCCTGCCTCAAGACTGTCATTGTGCCAATTTGTTGCCTCCTCATACTGCTGCTACCTCAAGACTCTGTCATTGTGCCACTCTGTGGCCTCCTCATACTGCCGCCACCTCCAGACTGTGTCATTGTGCCACTCAGTGGCCTCCTCATTCTGCTGCCACCTCAAGAATCTGTCATTGTGCCACTCTGTGGCCTCCTCATACTGCCGCCACCTCCAGCCTGTGTCATTGTGCCAATTTGTGGCCTCCTCATACTGCTGCCACCTCACGACTCTGTCATTGTGCCACTCGATGGCCTTCTCCTGATGTTGCCACCTTCAGACTCTGCCATTGTGCCACTCGGTGGCCTTCTCCTAATGCTGCTGCCGCCACCTTCAGACTCTGTCATTGTGCCACTCGGCGTTGTGGCAGTTTTTTGTTAAGCCGCTAGAAGAGGTTAACATGACTATATGTAGAATATGTGGACAGAAGGTGAAGCCTGTCCAGGATGCCAATGTTGGCACCACTGCCCTGCGTCAACATATGCAGCATCAATATGAAGTGGCCTGGGAGAACCATGACTCTGATGTGGTGGTCCAGCCTGCCGCAACAACCGCTGCATCACCCAGTGGCATGCACCCGGTTTCAGGCAGTCAAGGTTCCACCACCTCAGCTGAAGGGATCTGTCTGTCATTCCCACTTTCTGCTGGTCCAGATGCTCCTGCTTCTCCTACTCCTTGTCAGTCATTCCGTCAGCAATCGATCACCTTCTCCTGATGCTGCCAACTGCAGACTCTGTCATTGTGCCACTCGGTGTATTTTTCCTAATGCTGCTGCTGCCGTCACCACCTCCATGCTCTTTCATTGTGCCACTTGGTGGCCTCCTCATACTGCTGCCACCTCTAGACTCTTTCATTGTGCCACTCGGTGGCCTCCTCATACTCCTGCCACCTCAAGACTCTGTCAATGTGCCACTTGGTGGCCTCCTCATACTGCTACCACCTGAAGAGTCTGTCCTTGTGCCACTCGGTGGCCTTCTCATACTGCCGCCACCTCAAGACTCCGTCATTGTGCCACTCGGTGGCTCCTCATACTACAGCCACCTCAAAAGTCTGTCATTGTGCCACTCAGTGGCCTCCTCATACTGCTGCCACTTCCAGACTCTGTCATTGTGCCACTCGGTGGCCTTCTTCTGATGCTGCCAACTCCAGACTCTGTCATTGTGCCACTCAGTAGCCTCTTTATACTACTGCTGCCTCCATACTCTGTCAATCTGTCACTCGGTGGCCTCCTAATACTGCTGCCACCTCCAGACTCTGTCATTGTGCCACTTGATGGCCTTCTCCTGATGCTGCTGCTGCCAGAATTTGTCATTGTCCCACTCGGTGGCCTCTTCATACTACTGCTGCCTCCATACTCTGTCAATGTGCCACTCGGTGGCCTCCTAATACTGCTGCTACCTCAATAGTCTGTCATTGTGCCACTCGGTTGCCTCCTCATACTGCCCCTGCCTCAAGACTGTCATTGTGCCAATTTGTTGCCTCCTCATACTGCTGCTACCTCAAGACTCTGTCATTGTGCCACTCTGTGGCCTCCTCATACTGCCGCCACCTCCAGACTGTGTCATTGTGCCACTCAGTGGCCTCCTCATTCTGCTGCCACCTCAAGAATCTGTCATTGTGCCACTCTGTGGCCTCCTCATACTGCCGCCACCTCCAGCCTGTGTCATTGTGCCAATTTGTGGCCTCCTCATACTGCTGCCACCTCACGACTCTGTCATTGTGCCACTGGGTGGCCTTCTCCTGATGCTGCCATCTCCAGACTGTGTCATTGTGCAACTCTGTGGCCTCCTCATACTTCCGCCACCTTCAGACTTTGTCATTGAGACACTCGTTGGCCTTCTCCTGTCCTGATTCTGCCAACTCGCAGACTCTGTCATTGTGCCATTCGTTGACCTTTTCCTGATGCTGCTGCTACTGCTGTCACCTCAAGTCATTGTGCCACTCGGTGACCTCCTTATTCTGGTGCCACCTCAAGAGTCTGTCTTTGTGCCACTCAGTGGCCTCCTCATACTGCTTCCACCTCCAGACTCTGTCATTGTGCCACTCTGTGGCCTCTTCATTCTGCTGCCACCTCTACTGTCATTGTGCCACTCGGGGGCCTCTTCATACTGCTGCCACCTCAAGAGTCTGTCATTGTGCCACTCTATGGCCTTCTTCTGATGCTGCTGCTGCTGCCACCTCCAGACTCTGTCATTGTGCGACTGGGTGGCCCTCTCCTGATGCTGCTGCTGCTGCCACCTTCAGACTCTGTCATTGTGCTACTCGGTGACCTCCTCATACTGCTGCCACCTCCATACTCTGTCATTGTGCCACTTGGTGGCCTCCTCATACTGCTGCCACCTCCAGACTCTGTCATTGTGCCACTCGGTGTCCTCCTAATACTGCTGCCACCTCCAGACCCTGTCGTTGTGCCACTCGGTGGCCTCCTCATACTGCTGCCACCTCCAGACTCTGTCATTGTGCCACTTGGTGGCCTCCTCATACTGCTGCCACCTCAAAAATCTGTTATTGTGCCACTTTTTGGCCTCCTCATACTGCTGCCACCTCCAGATTCTGTCATTGTGCCACTCGGTGTCCTCCTCATACTGCTGCCACCTCCAAACTCTGTCATTATGCCACTCGGTTGCCTCCTCATACTGCTGCTACCTCCAGACTCTGTCATTGTGCCACTCGGTGGCCTCCTCATACTGCTGCCTCCTCAAAAATCTGTTATTGCACCACTTCTTGGCCTCCTCATACTGCTGCCACCTCCAGACTCTGTCATTGTGCCTCTCTGTGTCCTTCTCATACTGCTGCCACCTCCAGACTCTGTTGTTGTGCCACTCAGTGTCCTCTTCATACTGCTGCCACCTCCAGACTCTGTCATTGTGGCACTCGGTGTCCTCCTCATACTGCTGCCACCTCCAGACTCTGTCATTGTGCCACTCGGTGGCCTCCTCATACTGCTGCCACCTCAAAAATCTGTTATTGCGAGGGGGCGGAGCCTGATGACGCATGGAGAAGGACGCGTGAGTGAAGATCTCCTCTCCAGCAGTCCCTACAAGTGGCTAACCTGTGCCACTATCAGCGCCAAAATGGTAAAATATGGCAAAGAAAGGAGGGCAGAGGGTGGAGGTTCCCACCAGTCCTCACAAAACTCATCAGACATCCACAAATTCCTCCACCCCAAAGGCTTCACTGCGGCGGCCAGCACTCACAAGATGGCGTCGGAAGAACACAAGGCAGGAGACAGCAAGGATACAAGCCAAGCTTCTGGGCGACCTACGAGCCATGGAGAGCTAGAACTGACAGCATCCTCCAAAGCTTTCTTTACGTCAACAATTGCCCAGGCCTTACAGCCGGTTCTGTCGGACCTTTCAGAAATAAAGTCGGATGTGAAACAAATAGGCAATCGAGTAGAAGTGCTGGAGAACAACTACGCCGCCATAATATCGCACTCCGAAGCACTCGAGAAGCATGCCTCTGACCAACTCACACATCTAAATAGAGCTCTGATGCTCATTGAAGATCAAGAGAACAGGAACCGCCGGCGCAATATAAAAATTAAAGGGTTACCTGAGTCATGGTCTTTGGAAACTCTGCGAAAAATCGCAGGAGAAATATTCGCAGAACTGCTTGGAGATGATGCGGAAAAAGCCATCGTGATTGAAAGGATTCATAGAGCGCTCCGACCGGTCCCTCCACCATCGGACCCTCCGCGAGATGTGATCTGTGGCCTTCTATCCTATGTGGACACAGAGCGCCTATTAAAAGCCGCCAGAGAGAAGGATCATCTGAAATGCGCGGATGCGGACATTTCTTTCTACCAAGATGTTGCCCCTTCCATTCTCGACAAGAGGAGGCTTTTACGCCCACTACTAGAGACGCTACGCCAGAGAAACACTCTATATTCATGGCTCTACCCATTCGGGCTAGCAATTCTATACAAAGGACGTAAAATTTGCATACATACGCCAGAAGACGTTCACAAAGCATGGCCACTACTGGATCTTGACCCAATCGAAATCCCGTCCTGGATGCCAGTGTCGGATTCGCAGTCGCTACCTAACTTGCCCTCATCACCATCTTGGCAGTTCATCCATAGAGGGAAACGACCGCGACCCAGTAGAGAACGCAAGGAGTATACACAAGACCCTGCTTGAAAGCCATTCAGTATAGCCCCAGGTATTCAACCATTCAGGGAATGACCAGTTGGTCAACCCGCCAGTTTCATTCTCATGTTGAACCCTTATTCAAGTTAGACTCTTAACTATGATCCGAACATTGTTTAACAGGCCCTAGCTGGCCTCATGCTAACCAGCGGTCGAATCCTAGTCTGCAGGATCGAATACTATCCAACTACTGGCTGCAGGACTGAGAACGACATACCTTTATAAGGATACTGGCCTCAGCGATCCCCTCATTGACTTTTCCTACAACCCCCCCCCCCCCCTCAATCTCACACCATCCCACCATTTCACCGGGATACTCAAGAGAACCCACGAATCATCATACTACTAGTACCAGTAGCTCTCAGAGTTACACCTTTAAAGATCTGGGTGCCTGTGAGACATCTTCGAGTAGCAGACTGGACTTTAGAAGGTTGAATTGCTCCCCCTTTCCCCCCCCCCCCTTTATTAATGCCTGTTTAAATCTTATTGTTTATTAAGGTACTCATAAATCCATTGCACAGTTCCAGCTTAATATTGAGATTATATATGCCCACTGTGTTGCCGAAGCCAAACTTAGAGGGCATGGTAATATGAGAATACTTCTCTGACTTGTCCCCCCCCACCTATACTGTACTTATATACCCATCCTGCTGTTTTATCTCAATAGTGAGAATTTGTATACTCACCATGTCGCTGTGGCCAAACCTCGAGGATATGTACTGCATATCACATATGTCATAATTATGCCCCCACCCCTCCCCTTCTAGTCCCTCCATCCCCCTACCTTATAACAGCCCTCTCCCTCATTATTACCTATATTAACTGTAATGTTTTCTGGTACTCACATGCTCATTAAGTTATTTGGACTTTTTGTTGAGGGTGAGTTTGTTTGCCATGATGTCATAGCTAAACTCTGATGATATATACTACACATTACATGTATCACCACTATGTTCCTCCCCTCCCACTCATTACAGCCGTTTATTCTCAGTATCTATTAATGTACTACTGTGTTCATCATGCTGTCCTAGCCTGACATTGAGCAGGCATATGCCCACCATATTGCCATAACCAAACTTTGAGGGCATAATAGTATAAGAGTACCGTCTCTGTTCAATCCCCTCCTCCCCTTTACACCTTCTCCCCCCCCCCCCTTTTTCTTTTTCTTTACGGTACTCATATGCCCATTATGATTTTCTCTTTATATTAAGATTGAAGATTTGTATACTCAACACGTCGTGGTAATCAAACTTTGAGGATAAATATATATTACATATATTTTAAGCTATCCCCCCCCCCTTAGCCCCCCACCTCATAATGGGCCCTCTTTCATTACTGCCGATATTGACTGCAATGTTTTATTGTACTCTTATGCTCATTATGTTATGTTGGTTTTGTTGAAGATGCATAAGCTTGCCATACTGCCATAGCCTAGCTTTGACGATATATCTTATGTATTTAATTTACCACCGCGACGTCCCCCCCACCTCCCCCCACCTCCACCCACCTCCATACACCTCCATACACCTACCTTCCAGTGGATAGGGAAACAGGCAGAACCCCCCACCTACGACCCCTTCCTCAGAATCGCTGTGTAGCCCCACCATGGACAACTTAAAGTTACATGGCTAATCTATCCAGTAGCTCTCAACGCATATACATCTACTTATACTAGTGTTACCCTGCTAAATCCAGCAGCCTACCTACCATGCAATCAATGGTAGCCTTTTCAAATAGCCAACACCCTCCTTATGGATACCCCAAGTATACCACTCACTCCCTGTAAGCATAGGCTATTGGGTCAGCCACTTGCACACTGCTTGTCAGGACTGATACACCTGTCTTGCTCCTAAACACTTGCCCCACACTTCACTTTAGTCTCCCTGTTAAGGACTACTTACAACTCTCACTTACTGTGTAACAACCTAGACGCATGGTACATCTCCCCCTCCCAACTTCACCTTCAACTGAACTCATCCCACACTTGGACCCCCCCCCTTCTTAATTCTATCGAATACCCTACATTGACCAGATAAAACAGAACAGGTAGTTCATTCTAATGGATGTACAATTTACCACCCTCCACACTAAAGGTCTGAACTCACCCAACAAGCGAAGCCACATACTATTGTTACTGAAGAAGCTCAAAACACATATAGCTTTTCTGCAAAAAACGCACTTTAAAACTAACAAACTCCCAAAACTCCCCAAATCACCTTTTACACAATGGTACCATAGTACCAGCTCCTCATCGGCCTCCAGAGGAGTCTCCATAGCCATCCACCATTCGATACCCTTCACACATTCGAACACTGTCACAGATGCTGAGGGCAGACTATTGCTGGTGAAGGGGATGATTGGAACTCAAACATATACCCTCACGAACATGTATGCGCCAAACACTAGACCAGTAGCTTGGTTACTCAAAGCACTTGATACACTGTCCCTATTTGCTGAGGGTTTAACTGTTCTTGGTACAGATATAAATCTTGTGCTTAACCCAGTTGATGATTCCTCTACAGGAAAGTCGAGGGTCCCCTCCAGAGAGGTCAAGAGACTTAGGGAAAAACTATACTCCCTTAAACTAATAGACGTATGGAGAACATGCAACCCAACAACTAAAGACTATACCTTTCACTCACTTCCCCATAATACTCTCCAGCGCCTGGATTACATTTTTGCCTCTGCCACGGCTGTACATCTTTTTCATTCAGCGCATATAAGGAACATTACGATATCGGATCATGCCCCATGCTCCACGATATGCCACATCCAACAACTCCCTAACAGAGAATGGATCTGGAGACTAAATGAATCCATGTTAGACACAGAGGAAGCCCAGTCCCGTATCCGCAACCACTTGATTTCCTTTTTTAAAGAAATGAAGGCCCCCAATATTTCCCCATCACTCCTCTGGGAATTGCACAAAGTGTGCATTAGAGGTGCTTTTGTTGCACTGGGAACAGCACTAAAAAGGAAAAGACAGAAAGAGGTTGATGGCCTACTAAACAAAATAGCCTCAGAGGAAGCTAACCTCAAATCTAACCCTGCAACAGCACAAACGGAAAACCTAAAGAAATTTAAAGTAGAATTGAGAGGCCAATTTACGGCATGCAAAACAACAGCTACACTTTAGACATAAACTTTATGCGCATGGAGATAAGGGAGGGAAGCTGATGTCAGCTCTAATTAAAAAGGCACGTGCGCAGCAGTATATCCATAAAATTAAGACAAAACAAGGAATGACTCATACTCAAACCTCTGAAATAGCCAGAGATTTCCACTCGTACTACACAAGCCTATATAACCTACGGCCTGATAGAGACCCTCTACTTCCTTCCAGAATCCAAAACTTTTTAATTCCCTGGAGATCCCTCAAATAACAGAGTCAGAAAGATCCGCACTGTTAGCACCAGTCACGGAAAAAGAAGTTAGTTTGATCTTATCCAGTTTCCCAGTAGGGAAAAGCCCAGGATCTGACGGTCTCCCGCTGTTGTACTACCGAAAATTCGAAGATATACTTCTACCCCACCTCACTGATCTCTCTAATTACCTTCTCACAGGAGGAGCTCTCTTCCCACAATCGCTAGAAGCACATATTACTTTAATTCACAGACAAGGTAAGGACCCACAGGCATGCGAGAATTACAGACCCATATCTCTTCTAAACCTAGATCTTTAAGATCTGGGCTAAATTAATTTCAAACCGCATTAACCCTCTGCTCCCCCATCTAATTGGCCGTGAGCAAGCAGGCTTTGTGAAGGGAAGGGAAGGTAGGGATAACTCACGCAAACTCCTACACATCATCCACGCAGCACATCACCACAAATCCCCACTCGCTCTACTGGTTAATTGACGCTGAAAAAGCGTTTGATAGGGTGGATTGGGGATTTTTGAAGGCCACACTACGCAAATTTAACGTCCCAACAGAACTGACGTCAGCAATTTTCACATTATATAAGAACCCCTCAGCGCGTATAAAAATAAATGGGACATTATCTCCCTCTTTTAAGATAGCAAACAGGACACGCCAAGGCTGCCCGCTATCCCCAACCCTCTTTATTTTAGTAGTTGAAACATTACTTCAGAGTGTAAGACAAAATCCGCAAATACAGGGTTTTAAATGTGGTCAAGCGCAACTGAAGTGTATGGCATTTGCTGACGATTTGCTCTTCCTAATCTCTAATCCTCGGGAAGATCTACAAATCATACAAACCCTACTAGAGGAATATGGATATGTATCATCCTTCAAAGTTAATCTCACCAAATCAGAGCATTTAAATATATATCTCCCTAACCCTCTGGTCCTAGAAATCAAACAAAGGTCACCCTTTCCTTGAGCTACAACCACCATTAGATACTTAGGGATACAATTGCCTATGAAACTGTCAGACTTATACACTCTAAACTTTGTTCCCCTCCTAGAGGAACCTAAACGTCTCACAAGCGAGTACGACTACCCGTACATCTCGTGGCTTGGTAGGAAGAACCTCCTAAAACATATATAATCCCAAAAATAACTTACATGCTTTCGATGATCCCAATCCACTTACCAGCAAAGTTCTTTACCTCTGTTAGAACGCTTTTCTCGAGTTTTCTCTGGAGGGGACGCAGACCCAGACTTGTCCATTCACTACTGATAAGAAGAAAAGAGAATGGGGGTATTGGCTTACCAGACATACTAAACATATACCGGGCAAACCACATCAACAACTGGATGGACCTAGTAAGCCCCAGGAAGCAAACTAATCTTACGCTATTTGCACAGGAGTCTATTAACAGGCCGCTACGTTCCATCCTCTGGGGCCAATCGAGCACACGTTAAAAGGTCCAGACCTAAACCCCCTGTTGTTGGGGATGTGCAGGGTATGGCTGACATCTAGGAATTCCCTAGCTCCAGTCCCATCCCCTTGCATGCCTGCTGCCCTAATCCCAAACACAGTAACGAGCATAGACTCACCCTACAATGACTTTTGGCAGAAGCTAAGTAAGACTACAATAACAGACCTACTACCCCAAGGCAAAATGCTGTCCCGTTCGGCATTACAAGATATATTAGATCCCGTCCCCCTAGGAGATCTACATTGGGCCCGCTTCCATAAAGTGACAGACAGGTTCCTCAAAACCTTCCCAGCTCGCACACAATTAACAAAATTTGAAGAGACACTGAAATCAACACAGATATCGCAAAGGAAACTAGGACATACTTGCTCCTTACTCTCTGAGAGGAAAGAAGTGAGCAGACCCACTTACATCTACTCATGGGAGAAGGAACTAAATATAACTCTTTCAGATGCAGACGTAAAACAAATTCTTACCAGATCACACAGCTTCTCGCCATGTGTCAGGCTTCAAGAGAACCATTATAAGCTTCTCACTAGATGGTACAGAACGCCGGAATTCCTTTATACACATGGTCTCTCATCGTCTGACACATGCTGGAGATGTGGTAATGCTACAGGCTCCTTATCACATATATGGTTTACATGCCCAGCAATAACGGCCTTCTGGAATAATGTAGAAGAGACAATGAAAAAAGTATGTAATACTAGGCTTAAGATTCAACTTGAACACATTATTCTAGCACGAACCACAGATACCTATGAACCTTCCAAACTAAATCTGGTAACACACCTCATTGCGGCAGAAAAAACCTTGATTCCCTTGCATTGGTTGAGTTCAGACCCATCCACCCACCCACCAAGAATGGTTGCAGAAAGTAGACCAAATATGTATGTTTGAAGAAATCTCAGTGTATAATAATAGAACCAGAGACAAATATCTCAAAACCTGGTCACCATGGCGCTCCTTCCGCTTGTGGAGACCGTAGTTTTTCATGACCTTTCCTTGCATATCACTAACCAAACAGTGAAAATAGCTCTCAGACAATTAAACCATACATCCTCACAACTACATACTGGTCAAACCCCCCCGCACTCCCTTCCTCCCTTCCCCCACTTTCCTTACCTTAGTGCATATCTTTCAACCAGTTATGCCACTAGCCCGTGCGCATGATCCTAGAGGTCATAACAGTTAAACAATTGTGTTGTTGCTATATACAACTGTTGAAACTTGATTGTATCTTGAATTTTCCTTTTGCTAAAGCATGGAAAAGAAAAATAAAGAATTTACAAAAAAAATAAAAATCTGTTGTTGCGCCACTTCTTGGCCTCCTCATACTGCTGCCACCTCCAGACTCTGTCATTGTGCCACTCGGTGTCCTCCTCATGCTGCTGCCACCTCCAGACTCTGTCGTTGTGCCACTCGGCGGCCTCCTCATACTGCTGCCAACTCCGGACTTTGTCATTGTGCCACTAGTTGGCCTCCTCATACTGCTGCCACCTCCAGTCTCTGTCATTGTGCCACTCAGTGGCCTCCTCATACTTCTGCCAATTCCACACTCTGTCACTGTGCCATCTTCAGACCCTGTCATTGGGCCACTCTGTGGTCTCCTCATGCTGCTTCCATCTATTCATTATGTCATAGGTCCACTCTGTTCCCACCCTCCCCACTTTATGACTGGTCTACTATTTTGGCTTTCGGCCTGGCTGACATCATCATTTATTTTACCTTTCTTCTGATCTGTCAGAAGGAAGGAAAAATGAGACGCACAATGGATCCTTTCTGTGTAGCAGCTGTAAGGCCTGTATGCTACCATCAGAATTGGCTTATGATTTGGTAGTCAAAAGCAGGAGTGGGTACAAAACACAGAAGACATGCAAATATTCCATTCACGTGTCATCTCTGTTTTAGATCCACTCCTGTGTTTTTTTGGCATTAGCAATTACTGATGGATTATCGAGCAAATGCTGACTGAGTGAAGGCATATGCTCCATAGACAGATTCCGTTTGTGGGTTATTGTTCTGACGGATCAGAGGAAGGGCAAATTAATCAGTGAACATCAACAGAAACTTACTGCTGACACCCTCTCCACTCAGGGGGGCTCTACTTGTATAAGCATTTAATAGAACAGGTTCTGTAGACATCTATGTGGAATCAGCTGACGACGGTGTAAAAGGAGTGAGCTTCTTCTAAGGAGCTAACATCGACCTGTAAGGCTGAGTTCATACTTGAGTTATTTGGTCAGTTTTTGGCCCTGTGCAGTGATTCTAAGAGCGACGCTTGTCATCTGCATGTCATATAGACTCACAGTATTATTTCACTACCAAAGCAGACTCCCTATGCATGTTACTGCAAGGTACAGTGTTCTACACCACTGAAAAGGGTCTCTGCAGCTAGGAAAGAGCTGTTTTTTAAATGTAATTTGCTGCAAATAAATTTGGATCGAGACAAATTTTTCCAAAACAATTCGGAGAACCGGCGAATCAATTTTTTTAAAATTCGCTCATCTCTAGTCCCTGCCTTCTCTATGGGGTGCCCTACTGTCACTGACTTTTGTGATTACCGTATTTATCGGCGTATAACACGCACTTTTTCCCCCTGAAAATAGGGGGCAAATGATGTATGCGTGTTATACGCCGATATTCATTGCGGCCCGGCAAAGATGCAGCATCACATACTGCGCTGTATGAGCCGGGAGAGAGGAGGGGCTGGAGTCCGTAACTAGGGGCGGGGCCCGGTGCAGTCACTGTACTCTTACACCGGGCCCCGCCGCTCACCAAAGTATTTATAAACGTGAATCCTTATCCTGTTATTAAGCTGCCCTCTCCCATGTTCCCATGTCCCCCCTGTATCCCTATAGCACTTACTTAAGCTTCAATAGCAGGCAGAGCGGACGGCAGCAGTAACGTCACTCACTGACGTCGAGCGCCTGCTCCGCCCCCTTTATGAATGAAGCAGGCGGAGCAGACGCGCGACGTCAGTGAGTGACGTTACTGGTGCCGTCCGCCCTGCCTGCTATGGAATCGTGTGAATCGTAAGTGCTGTGGGGATACAGGGGAACATGGGAACATGGGAGAGGGCAGCGTTAGTTCAACTTAATAACAGGATAAGGATTCACGTTTATAAATACTTCGGTGAGCGGCGGGGCCCGGTGTATTGGGGGACACTGTTATGAGGGGGATCTGTGGATGACATATAGCAGTGTCATCCACAGATCCCCCCCATAACAGTTCCATCCACAGATCCCCCCACCCCATAGCAGTACCATCCACAGATCTCCCACCCCATAGCAGTACCATCCACAGATATCCCACCCCATAACAATGCCATCCACAGATCTCCCACCCCATAACAATGCCATCCACAGATCTCCCACCCCATAACAATGCCATCCACAGATCCCCCATAACAGCACCATCCACAGATCCCCCACCCCATAACAGTGTCATCCACAGATCAACAGTTGCTTTTACTGTCCTTTTACATTATTTACCTTATAAGTGGTAATAATATTAATAAAAAAAAGTTCTGAGCTACCCTTATTTTGCTTCAAAGTTCTTTATTTGAAATTTAATTTTTTTTCCTGAAATTTCCCTTTTTTTTAAAGCATATGTTTGACAGATGTGCTTACTTTTCAATATGTTTGTATTAGGCCTCTTTCACACGGGTGTCATGTTTTTTGCCCGGATAAGATGCGGATGCGTCGCGGGAAAATGCACGATTTTTCCACGCGAGTGCAAAACATTGTAATGCGTTTTGCACGCGCGTGAGAAAAATCGGCATGTTTGGTAGATAGATTGTATTATTTTCCCTTATAACATGGTTAGAAGGGAAAATAATAGCATTCTCAATACAGAATACATAGTACAATTGGGCTGGAGGGGTTAAAAAAAATAAAAAATATTCTGTATTCAGAATGCTATTATTTTCCCTTATAACCATGTTATAAGGGAAAATAATAAAGATCGGGTCCCCATCTCCTAGCAACCATGCGTGAAAATCGCACCGCATCCGCACTTGTTTGCGGATGCTTGCGATTTTCACGCAGCCCCATTCTCTTCTATGGGGCCTGCGTTGCGTGAAAAATGCACAAAATAGAGCATGCTGATATTTTCACGCAACGCACAAGTGATGCATGAAAATCACTGCTCATGTGCACAGCCCCATAGAAATGAATGAGTCAGGATTCAGTGCGGGTGCACCTGCGCGGAAAACTCGCCCGTGTGAAAGGGGCCTTATGCCTAATTCACACTTCAGTGTTTGGTCCGTAATTTCCATCAGTGATTTTGAGCCAAAACCAGGTGCGGCTCTAAACACAGAACAGGAGCAGATCTTTTCCTTATACCTTATGTCTGTGGAGGCTCCAATGCTGGTTTTGGCTCACAATCACTGACAAAAACACTGACGTGTGAATAAGGCTTTAAGGATGAGTGAACTGGTTGGGTATTCAGTTCAAACTTCTCAAAAAGTTTTCGATTTTGTCAAACATTTTGTGATGAGAGAGAGAGCCTAGTACACAGATGTATGTTTCTCAACAATATACAGTATATATATACGTTGTCTAAATGGTACTCTTTCTGATTATGGAGAGCCTTTAAATTAGCTTTCCTAAACCTATCTGACGCCTGCAGATGCTAGACGTGATAATTTGCATACATTTTACCCAGGAATAGGTGTCATGTATATCAACTGTTCTCCATAATAGAAATAGTACCCACTCAGAGTTTCCCCCTAAGCCTTGCAATTAGAAATGTTGTTCTCATCTACTTTTTTCTGATTAAGGTCTTTTGTTCTTAAAATAATACGTTTCAGATGTGAGGCTGACTTCGCTATTTTTCTAGCTTTGCTATATAAGCCTGTTTAAAAGGCAGGAAAACATTTCTGCCAATCCACTGTGTCAAAATAATGCCGTGCTCATTGTTGCTGTATTAACCTTGCTGTTTCCCTACTTGCTGTGCAGGAGCAATTAAATATAATTATAGCTCTCTGCTGTTTTCTATTCACCAGAGGGTATGTCATCAGTATATCAAAGACAGACAACACCTTCAGCAGCTTTATTTCACTATTTTGGATCAACTTCAAAGATACCACCTAAGTAACCTTCATCTGAAATTGAGACAAGAGAATTACATCATCCTACAAAGCTTATACATCTCTCAATGAAACATGCAAGATAGTTCTCTTTTTTCCCCCCTTAAGTCAGAGGAAAGTGACTTTCTACTCCCATGCATCAAAATCATGCAGCATGCCACACAAAAGACATGCACTAGGCTGTGGTCTATCGCAGGCCCACTCCATAAAAAAGGGCCCCCAGTAACCATTCCTGGTCCCTCCAGGCCTGAAGCCTTCTGCAAGCGACCAGGACAAGTGGCTAACTCTCAGCCAAAGCAGAGGATAAACTGGACGATGCTCTGGCTTCAACCTGGCTGCCATCCCAGGTGTTGGCACGGAGCCGTAGACAAGGTCTGGTCTCTCCCCGGAGGGAAAGACCAAGGGAGGTATGGCCACCTTGTTATTTACCTTATTTACCTCCCTGCAAGACCAGACTTCGACAGTGGCTCCATCCCAACACCAGGGGTGGCAGCCAGGTGGAAGCCAAAGCATTGACTGGCATATCCTCAAGTATACCTTTCTATGCATTTTTTTTTCTAGGACAGAAAATCTTGGTATGCTACGCTATTCTGTCCTGTAAAAGTAATGTACAGAAGTGTAAACAATGATAAAGGGAGTAAACAATATGCACTTTGTCCAATTATAGTCTATATATTCTATATAGTCTTTTTCAGTTTACAAAGGTATCTGCTAAGTGTACAACTAATATGAGATGTGACAGCCCCTAAGCACACACCAGAGTAGAATTTATTTGCAAGCCTGACAGATGAGGACAACGCATGGATTATTATAATTTTTTTTTTTTTCATTTGAATTCTCATTTCTATATCTGAATAAAACCACATTTAATCTAAATCTAATAACATTTTCTGAATATATTTCTATTGCTCGACTTAAATCCACGCTTTAAAAAATGTTTAATCCTCTAATTTTGTCATAACATCATAGCAAGGCACAATACAAAGGTGCACATTTCAGGAGATCATTATACAACAAGAATTTTATAGTCTTTTCAATAGGCTTTTATTACAATTGCAATTTCAATTACAATTAATTGCTACAAAATTTCCAACAATGTTGTTGTTACATATGTAACAATGTTGATTAATTTTTAGATCAGGCTAAAAATATGGGAAACATAGTTTCCAAGGCAACTGTTAGGCACCTTTAGAAAATCCTACCGACAAAGCAGATGCTGCGCAAACGCAGCAAGTTATCTACAGTATGTATCAAGTGATCCAAATTTCCCAACCAAAGTTTGTATACTCTTTTACAATTATTCAATGAATATGCTTCATACAGTAGTCATAAAACCAGAAAACATATTTAAATAGGATTTACCCTTTAAAAATTACTTAGATTATCTTCTTCTATCAAGTTGCTATAAATGCATTCAACCCTTTTGTTTCTGGGACAGCTGGTTTGACACCCAAAATGACTGCCAGTTCAGCTGCATCCTGTCAGTTAGATTCCTGTCTTTCACTCTTATTCATGGAAAGTTTCATATACAGTATGTTTTATTTTATTTTTTAAGTTTCAAAAGCTTTATTTGTAAAAGCAGGAGTATATAATAAAGTATGAGTAGAGGAGGATGAGGACAGACCTCCTCTGAAATAGTAAATTAACTAACAAGTTAACTGTAGTATTATACATAATAGATCACAAGACACTTTAAAGTCATTGCTACATATTGCATATAGTACTGGAATATTCGAAAGAGAGTTCATTTTTCGAGAGAGAGTCAATTTTCGAGAGAGAGTCAACCTCTGGTCCACACTTCAAAGGTTAATGAGGTACCTGAATAATGTGTTATTTAACTGGAAAATGTGTAGAGTGGGCTAAAAGTGGGATATGGGCTCTAAGGGTTCTATCCACTCCTAAACCCTCTATGAGTTTCCCAAGCGAGCCAGGTGGCATTGAACTTGTGGATAGATCTCCTTTCCCAGTGGGAAATTTCCTCTAGTATGTATATCTGGGCGACTCTAGAGAACCATTGTTCAATAGAAGGGGTATCAGGCGAGAGCCAGTGGTGCAGAATTAAAAATCTAGCCACGTTAATTATTTGTCTGGAGAGGCCAATGTTTGGATTCCTACCGGCTGTTGGATATAGATTTAGCAGAGCAACCTCAGGCTGAGGTAAGAGAGAGGACTTGCAGATTTGATTGCATATATCGAAAATCTGCTTCCACCAATCCCTTAAGGGAGGACACTCCCACCAAATGTGTAGGAAGGAGCCTCTAGACTTTGAGCATCTCCAGCATGTGTCTGAAGCAGACGTTGAGTATAGGCAAGTTTTATCTGGGGTCTTATACCATCTGGCCACCACTTTGTAACAATTCTCCTGTATTCTGACGCATCTTGAAGCCCTATGTAGTGAGATCAAGATTTGGTCTATTTCCTGTCTGGAAAATGATCTGTTTAAATCTCTTTCCCAGAGTCTAATGAACGCCGGGGTAAAGAGAGCGTCAGGGAGTCTTAATTTATTGCAAAGTTGAGAGATTAATTTGGTAGGGGTCTGGGTACATTCTAATAGGCTTTCCAGCCATACCTGCGGACGAGAAAGGTCTTGTACTTTAATGTTTTGTTGAAAGTATGAGCGAAGAAAGAGTAAAGGGGAAAGATTAAAGTGTTGATAATTAAGTTTGGTCTTCAAGTCTGTTAAGGAGTAGGGGTGGGAGTCTTCTGTGAAGTCTCTTAGAAGGGTAGTGGAGTTTTTGAGGGATCCCTTCACACTGTCTAATAGAGCTTTGGGGGCAACATTTATGACATCTCTAATTTGTATGGTTATAAAAGGAAATGGTATGAAATGTTGGGTGTCACTGAGCCCTTTCCAAACAGAAAAGGTAGCTTTCATTAATGGAGAAGCTAGTGGGGGTAGGAATTGGGCTGTTCTGTGGCCTAATAAGAAGGCCATAAATGTGCTTCCCAGTAGGGCTTGTTCCATGGAAACCCATGATTTGTGAGGAGGTTCCCTTAACTAGTCTATCACTCTAGCTAAGAGAATCGCTTTCCCATATATTTCTGGGTCAGGCAGGGCAATACCGCCCCATTTCTTTGCTCTGTTCAGTGACTTATACGAAAGTCTAGGTCTCTTGTTGAACCAAATGAAGGAGCTAAAAAGGAATCTCACTTTTTTGTAGAATAGTGAGGGAACCGGGATAGGGAGAACCTGTTGTAAATATGTTAGTTTAGGGAGAATTAGTGAGGCCAGGATGTTTTTCCTCCCAAACCAAGAAAGTATTGGTACATCAAGATTGTTAATTGTCTTGGTAATGTCTATTAACAAAGGATTGTAATTCAGGCCGAACAATTGGGAAGGATCTGTGCTGATCTTGACCCCTAGATAAGTCAAGTAAGGGGCTGACCAGTTGAAAGGGGATGCTTGGGCTAATTTTAGTTTTGTAGAAGCCGATAAACCTGCACAAATGATACGCGATTTGTTATGATTTACTTTGAAGTTGGAGCAAAGTCCATACTTTTCCAGGTGTTGATAGATCCTGGGGAGAGCAGATTCTGGATTACTAATCATAACAAGCATATCATCAGCAAAGGCTGCTATTTTGTGTTCCTGGTCTCCCAGTATAATACCTTTAATGGCTGTGTCTTTCCTGATAGTTTGTAGGAGGGGTTCTAGGGTTAGAACAAATAAAAGAGGGGACAAGGGACACCTCTGTCTAGTACCGTTCTTAATATTAAAAGGAGGGGATATTGTGCTATTGACTGAAATAGAAGCTGAGGCATTGGTATAGCATACATAAAGGTGCACGGGAAGTTTTGGGATGAGAGAACCTGTTTCATGAAGGACCAGTTGACTCTATCAAAGGCTTTCTCCGCATCAGTACTGAGGAGAACCACAGGAAGTGATTTCTTTTTTTAACATAGTGTATAATGTTCAGGACTCTGGCAGTATTGTCCTTACCTTCTCTGCCTTTGATAAAGCCCACCTGGTCCCTATGTATAAGTGAAGGGAGAATTTTTGCTAATCTATTAGCTAGCATCTTAGCTAGAAATTTTAAGTCAAGGTTGAGAAGGGAAATGGGTCTGAAATTTGGACATTGGGTATGGTCTTTGCCTTCTTTAGGAATAAGGATTATGTGAGCTTTGGTCATATCTGTCGAAAGGGGTTTATTAAGTAGAGACGCATTATAGATAGGGAGTAGATGTGGGATCAGTGTGTCAAGGAAGGCTAAATAATAGGGGGTTGATAGGCCATCTGGGCCTGGACTTTTCCCTTTGGGGGACTCTCTTATAACCTCTACCAGTTCCTCTTTAGTAAAAGGGGCTTGGAGAGATGTTCTGACCTCTTCAGATAGTTTGGGGAGAGCTAAATCCTCTAAGAAAGAGTTGATTGGTGAGCTGGTTAAAGTGTTATTGACAGACTGCTGAGACGAGTCTATGTTGTAGAGAGCTTCGTAGAAGTCTCTAAATTGGGACGCAATTTGTGTGGGGTCAAATAACAAAGAGCCTGAAGCGTCACGTATTTTATGTACATAATTATCTTGTTTTCTTTTCTTTAATCTCTGGGTAACAAATTTACCGTATTTAGTACGTTTTTGAGGGAGGTTCTAAGAGCACTAAGCTCAGTTAAATGCGTACTTAAAAGTGACTGTTTATGTAATCCTTCTAGGTGTCTGATCTGCTTGTGGAGAGTTTCAAGCTGTTTTTCCCTTTTCCTTTTAATGTGGGAGCTTAAGCTTATACAGTGGCCTTTAATGAAAGCCTTGTGGGCATCCCAGAGAGTTTGTGAAGATATATCAGGGGTATTATTAAGGGTAAAGTATTCATCTAATAATAGCTGAAGACGATCTTTTGTCTCTGGGTCCCCAATAAGGATTCATTTAAACGCCAGGGTTTGTTGTATTCCCTGGTTTGGGGTGCTGAAACAGTTATGCCTGGGGGTTAGAATATACAGGGTCACGCCGCCCCCAGGAGCACATTTATAAACTAATCAGTAACTTTAACTTTATTAAAGTTGCTGATCTCTTTATTAAAGTTGCTGATCTAATCATCGATGATCTCTTTACTTGAATATCTTACTCTGTCTTAGCTCCGGTAATATCAGGCAGTGCGGGGGGCGGCGCTCACTCACTGACGTCACGCGCCTGCTCCTCCCACTAGGCGGCGCAGGCACGTGACGTCAGTGAGTGAGCGCCGCCCGCACGTACTTACTGCTGTTACCGGAGCTAAGACAGAGTAAGGTATCCAAGTAAAGAGATCAGCAATGATTAAAGTTACTGATTAGTTTATAAATGTACTCCTGGGGGCGTCGGGGAGGGGGATCTGTGGATGGCACTGCTATGGGGAGGGGGATCTGTGTATGGCACTGTTTAGGGGAGGGGATCTGTGGATGGCACTGTTTAGGGGAGGGGGGATCTGTGGGTGGCACTATTTAGGGGAGGGGGATCTGTGGATGGCACTGTTTAGGGGAGGGGGATCTGTGGATGGCACTGTTTAGGGGAGGGGGATCTGTGGATGGCACTGTTTAGGGGAGGGGGGATCTGTGGATGGCACTGTTTAGGGGAGGGGGATCTGTGTATGGCACTGTTTATGGGAGGGGGATCTGTAGATGGCACTGTTTAGGGGAGGGGGGATCTGTGGATGGCACTATTTAGGGGAGGGGGGATCTGTGGATGGCACTGTTTAGGGGAGGGGGATCTGTGGATGGCACTGTTTAGGGGAGGGGGATCTGTGGATGGCACTGTTTAGGGGAGGGGGATCTGTGGATGGCACTGTTTAGGGGAGGGGGGATCTGTGGATGGCACTGTTCAGGGGAGGGGGGATCTGTGGATGGCACTATTTAGGGGAGGGGGATCTGTGAATGGCACTGTTTAGGGGAGGGGGATCTGTGGATGGCACTGTTTAGGGGAGGGGGATCTGTGGATGGCACTGTTTAGGGGAGGGGGATCTGTGGATGGCACTGTTTAGGGGAGGGGGATCTGTGGATGGCACTTTGAGGGGAGGGGGATCTGTGGATGGCACTATTTAGGGGAGGGGGATCTGTGGATGGCACTGTTTAGGGAGGGGGATCTGTGGATGGCACTGTTTAGGGGAGGGGATCTGTGGATGGCACTATTTAGGGGAGGGGGATCTGTGGATGGCACTATTTAGGGGAGGGGGATCTGTGGATGGCACTATTTAGGGGAGGGGGATCTGTGGATGGCACTGTTTAGGGGAGGGGGATCTGTGGATGGCACTGTTTAGGGGAGGGGGATCTGTGGATGGCACTGTTTAGGGGAGGGGAATCTGGATGATGATTAATAACAAACATACATATCTAAATGGCGGCGACGGAGGGGGGGGGCGCACTTGGGCAGCTCAGCCTCTGTTGGTGGTGGACCTTGTCCCAGCCCTGACAGCCGGATATGATTTTTTGTGATAAACAGGTAATCCAAACGTTGGTATGAATTGTGGGCTGAGGAATAAAAAGTATACTCAGTCCCATCTGGGTGGAGGGTTCGCCATGTGTCAATTAGGTGAGAGTTCCACAAACTGGAGATGAGAGAGCTAAGAGCTTTCTGGGAGTGCACTGATCTATGTGAGGAAGAATCCACTAGAGGGTTTAATGCCACATTAAAGTCTCCGCCAAATATTGTGATGCCTTCTTGGAAGGTATCTGCTAAAGACAAGACTTTCCTGAGCCAAAGGGTTTGTTTAATGTTAGGAGCATACACGTTAATAAATGTGTATGACTGAGAGCCTATTTTGCCTTTAATCATTAGATATCTTCCTCCAGGGTCTATAATCTGGTCGCTAAATAGAAAGGGAATGTTTCTTTTAAAACCAATGCTCACTCCTTTCGAGTTGGAGGAGGGGGAACCACAGTGAAACCAATGGGAGTACTGGGAAAAGGAGAGGTTGGGAAATCTATCTATCTTCAGGTGAGTCTCTTGAAGGAACAAGACATTAGCTCTGTCTCTCCTCAACACCCCAAATATTTGGCATCTCTTGGAAAGCGAATTAAAGCCATGGACGTTGTATGATGCTATCCGTAAGTCCGCCATTGGGGGTGTGAAGGAGAGCAGCGCCTATCTGAATAAGCTGAATGTGTATGGGGAAGTGTCAGAAAAGTGGAGAAGAGTGCTACTGACCAGACTATAGTGTAAGACGTCTTGGACCAGGTTTGGTGCAGCTTGACTCTCTCCTGGAGTCGCTCTTGCGACCTTAGATCATACATAACAAAATAAACAACATGAGAAAAACAGGCAAAATGATAAACAAAATCATTAGGCACAAAGTTGGGGGGAAAACGGAATCTAACCATTTAGGAAACCAGTCCCTACCATGTTGGAAAGTATCTGGGAGCTGGGGACACCAGAAAACCGGTCGGCCCAACCCCCAGGTACCCGACACTGCAAGAATATACTTCTCAAAAGCAAAGTAGATTGAATCTCTCTTGTATCCTGGAGAATGGTCTGAATCATTGGTATGACAACACTCGGTTTAAAGTGCCTGGTAAATTTAACTGCCACTTATAACTTGGAAGGATAGGTAAGAAAGGAGGGAGGGGGGGAGGAGAGTTGTAGGGAGATGATGTGGGTAGAGAGGAACTAAGTTGGGGAAGGGATTTATGGTGGGGAAGGGAGGGGGTTAAAGGTAGCAGCAGGTAATATATTGTGAAACTTATCCCAGTCGAGTTACAAGAGAACGGTGGTTAAGTAAATGCTGGGAAACCCTACCAAGGTATAGTAACCTAGGGGTTAACATGTGAATAAACATGTGAATAAACATGTGAATAAAGCCTGCCTTAATATAACCTAAACACGGCTGACTTCTGGGCCAAGAAAGTAGTAACAGGGCCTAGAACAATGGAAAAACTAGAACCTCCTGGTTCAGCGAAGTGTCTCAGAGCATGGAATTGGAGACAGCAGCAGGATTCTGTTGCTATGAGACGATCGTGAATAGTGGATAATCAAAGTCAGAAGTAATCCGAGTTGATCCTCCTTGGAGTTAAAGGTGAGTTCTTCCTCTTCTGACGTTGGGCTTTCGGTGTTCTTTTCGTCTCAAATGGGATTAAGTATTGGATCGTTGGAAGCGCGGTTAAATCTTGTATACTGTCCCAGTTCTCGATTTTCAAAGGATGTATTTCCATATGATCGAACACCTGGGTCAAGTCGGTATGCGAATGGATGTTGTGTCTGCGGCCGTTAAAGGCAAAGGAGAGACCGAAAGGAAATGTCCAACGGTATGGGACTTTTCTGATTCCTGAGCCAGTCCGTCAAAGGTTTGAGGGCCTTGCATTTTTTTAAAGTGACTGGTGCCAGGTCTTGGTAAATATTAATGGATGCCCCATTGTAAATTATGTCAGCGTCGTTGCGGGACTTGAAGAGGACCGCTTCTTTGTCCTGATAATTAAGAAAGCGTCAAATTATATCCCTCTGTGGATCAGAAGCGTTGGGTTGGGGCCGCAGAGCCCTGTGGGCCCTTTGTAAGATGACTTGCGAGGGATAGTCCGGACCTAACAGGTCATTGCAGATTGCAAGTGTAACGGAACGCCTAGCACCCCGACCGGGTACCTCCGTTGATAGATGCTCCTAGTGCTTCCAGAGGACTCCAAGCACTCCACTTGACACCGTCAGCACTGCAGACCCCATGAACCGCTGAAGATTGGTGGAGGTCTCGCTGTCTCCTACCCACCCTAGACCTACGACAAGGCTCCAGGCTCCAGTGGGTGAACCTATCCTAAATGCAGAGAGCAGTAACCATTAACAAGCTCTTACAAGAGCTTATACTCAGGGGAGTATTGTGATATAGCAATCCCCAAGAGTGTAGTTATCCCATTCCCCAAACATGAGCCAAAACTTCATGAAGGTATAAAAACAGGAACTCTCTTTATTTAAACACACAAGCATTGATTTATACACATCTTCCAACAAGGTTACCACCCACAGGGTTTTGTAAAAACAGCCAATCACATGCATTTACAGTATTCAAACCTTCCCAGCAATTGTACACAAAATCCCCTTCCCTCTGTCTGTAACGCAATCAACAAAATGCAATTACCAAACATAATGGGCAAACTTAATCACTACCAGACAGAAAACACACATTTTTCCCAACACACAGAAAACACCTCAAAACCCCACACATCCCCATAATGTATACATCCATGGATAGCTCTGATCTGGGTGAACAACATATCCAAAAATCACCCAGATCCGAGCAGGGGTTCCCGAATTCCATGGAAGTCACATTTGGCCGGCCGCAAGCATGGCTTTCCCGCCCAAAACAATTCCACAGATTTAAGCTGTGTGGCCGGTCTGTCTTCTCCTTCAAAGTTAGTATGGGCCATAATCCTGGGGCAAGAGGCTAGTAGCCAGGCCCCTCCAAAACCCACAGCAAGGATCGCAGTAGGTACCTCAGATGCGGTGATAGCTTCTGGGACTCCTCGGAATCAGAGGTTATTTCTCCTTCCGCGGTTGTCACGACTATGGTTATGGTCGTGACTCCTGGACCCGCATGCAGTTGCCTGCGGTTTGGTTTTCTTGTCAACCACATGGTGAGGGCTGCTTGTATGTAGCCTCACGTGTGGTTGCCGCTGGCAACATGATTGTGTTGACAGTATAGCAGCCTGAGCTGTTGCTAGGCAGCCTGCTGTCAAGTGCATGCGGTTACACTTGGCAACCTGGCTATGTATGTGTGCCTCTGGTCTGTATGGTGTGCACTTAGACATTTTCCCTTCACTTGCGGTTGTCCGCGGCAACGTGTGGTGTTGTGTGCATGCGGTGGCAGTGTCTCGGCCTGCTGGCAGATTCCTTGGACATGATTGCCACGCATGCCGTTGCCGGCGGTAACAGGTGGAGTGTGATTTTTATGTGTGCACTTTCCCTGTTTGTTGTGCACGAGGTTTAGGTATGTGTGCACTTCCCCTTTAACCACCTCAGCCCCCATAGCTTAAACACCCTTAATGACCAGGCCACTTTTTACACTTCTGCACTACACTATTTTCACCGTTTATTGCTCGGTCATGCAACTTACCACCCAAATGAATTTTACCTCCTTTTCTTCTCACTAATAGAGCTTTCATTTGGTGGTATTTCATTGCTGCTGACATTTTAACTTTTTTTGTTATTAATCGAAATTTAAAGATTTTTTTGCAAAAAAATGACATTTTTCACTTTCAGTTGTAAAATTTGGCAAAAAAAACGACATCCATATATAAATTTTTCTCTAAATTTATTGTTCTACATGTCTTTGATAAAAAAAATGTTTGGGTAAAAATAAAATGGTTTGGGTAAAAGTTATAGCGTTTACAAACTATGGTACAAAAATGTGAATTTCCGCTTTTTGAAGCAGCTCTGACTTTCTGAGCACCTGTCATGTTTCCTGAGGTTCTACAATGGCCAGACAGTACAAACACCCCACAAATGACCCTATTTCGGAAAGTAGACACCCTAAGGAATTCGCAGATGGGCATAGTGAGTTCATAGAACTTTTTATTTTTTGTCACAAGTTAGCGGAAAATGATGATTTATTTATTTTTCTTACAAAGTCTCATATTCCACTAACTTGTGACAAAAAATAAAAACTTCCATGAACTCACTATGCCCATCACGAAATACCTTGGGGTGTCTTATTTCCAAAATGGGGTCACTTGTGGGGTAGTTATACTGCCCTGGCATTTTAGGGGCCCAAATGCGTGCGAAGTAGTTTGAAATCAAAATCTGTAAAAAATGGCCGGTAATATCTGAAAGGTGCTCTTTGGAATGTGGGCCCCTTTGCCCACCTAGGCTGCAAAAAAGTGTGACACATGTGGTATTGCCGTACTCAGGAGAAGTTGGGCAATGTGTTTTGGGGTGTCATTTTACATATACCCATGCTGGGTGAGATAAATATCTTGGTCAAATGTCAACTTTGTATAACAAAATGGGAAAAGTTGTCTTTTGCCAAGATATTTCTCTCACCCAGCATGGTTATATGTAAAATGACACCACAAAACACATTGCCCAACTTCTCCTGAGTACGGCAATACCACAGGTGTCACACTTTTTTGCAGCCTAGGTGGGCAAAGGGGCCCACATTCCAAAGAGCACCTTTAGGATTTCACCGGCCATTTTTTACAGATTTTGATTTCACCTAGGCTGCAAAAAAGTGTCACATGTGTGGTATTTGACCAAGATATTTCTCTCACCCAGCATGGGTATATGTAAAATGATACCCCAAAACACATTCCCCAACTTCTCCTGAGTACGGAGATACCACATGTGTGACAGTTTTTTGCAGCCTCGATATGCAAAGGTGCCCAAATTCCTTTTAGGAGGGCATTTTTAGACATTTGGATCCCAGACTTCTTCTCACCCTTTAGAACCCCTAAAAAGCCAAGGCAGTATAAATACCCCACATGTGACCCCATTTTGGAAAGAAGACTCCCCAACTTATTCAATGAGGGGCATGGCGAGTTCATAGAAAAAAAAATTTTTGGCACAAGTTAGCGGAAATTGTTTTTTTTTGTTTTTTTCTCACAAAGTCTCCCTTTCCGCTAACTTGAGACAAAAATTTCAATCTTTCATGGACTCAATATGCCCCTCAGCGAATACCTTGGGGTGTCTTCTTTCCAAAATGGTGTTATTTGTGGGGTGTTTGTACTGCCGTGCCATTTGAGGGTCTCCGCAATCATTACATGTATGGCCAGCATTAGGAGTTTCTGCTATTCTCCTTTTATTGAGCATACGGGTAATGAGATTTTTTTTTTCCGTTCAGCCTCAGGGCTGAAAGAAAAAATGAACGGTACAGATTTCTTCATTCGCATCGATCAATGTGGATGAAAAAATCTCTGCCAAAAAAAAAAAAGGAGGGGAAAGGCATCTGCCAGGACATAGGAGCTCCGCCCAACATCCATACCCACTTAGCCCGTATGCCCTGGCAAACCAGATTTCTCCATTCACATCAATCGATGTGGATGAATAAATCATTGCCGGGATTATTATTATTTTTTTATATTTACAAAGTGTTTGCCAAAGCATATGAACACCGCCGTCTCTTCAGCTCATATGCCTCGGCAAATGTATCTTTTACTGCAGAGGAGAAATCTCGTCTTGCAGCGCCGCCTACACCGACTTGTGTGTAATCTGACAGCAGCGCAATGCTTCTGTCAGAATGCACATCAGTGCTGCAGCTAGTCGATCGGTTGGTCCACCTGGAAGGTAAAAAAAACAAAACCAAAAAGAAAAAGAAAAAACCAGGCCGCAACGCAATAAATTTTATTAACATTATAATAACTTTTGAACAGAACATATAAACTTTTTTAAACTTTTTGAACTGAAAGTTAACTTTTTTGCTTACTGGTATTTTTTTTTTTTTTACCTTTTATAGGACAAACCTCTCCTTCCCCATGGGACAATGTGCAAAGCGCAAATCGCCCAAAGATGTGGCGAAGTACATTATGCACTTTATCCCAGGTGAAAGGAGAGGTTTGCAGCAGCTGTGAGAGAAAGGGCCCTAATAGCCCTGTGTGCCTGTCCTGTGAGATGCAATCCCTATGCTAAGTGTACCTGCGTGTGGTACTTCCGGAAACACTCTCCAAAGCATAGGGCAGGGTGGTCAGGGCAGTCAGGACAGAAATAGCGGGTGTCACGACTTATTCCACTCCTGCTACAGACACAACATCTTTTTCGGGGTGACGGTTGGGTTGAGGTACCGGCAACGACACTGGGGAAATGTCGCTCGTGTAGATGGCTAACTACACTGGGGGATGGGGCCACGGAACCTTCTGGATACAGGAGGTTCTCGATGATCTCTTCCTGAAATTTGAGGAAGGATCGTGTTCTCCCAGCCTTACTGTAGAGAACAAAACTATTATATGCAGCCAATTGAATTAAATATACAGACACCTTCTTATACCAGCATCTGGTGCGTCGGGAAACTAAATACGGAGACAACATCTGGTCATTGAAGTCAACCCCTCCCATGAGCAAATTATAGTCGTGGACACAGAGGGGCTTTTCAATGACACGGGTTGCTCGCTCAATTTGTATTGTCGTGTCTGCATGAATGGAGGAGAGCATGTAAACATCACGCTTGTCTCTCCATTTCACCGCGAGCAGTTCTTAGTTACACAAGGCAGCCCTCTCCCCCCTTGCAAGACGGCTGGTAACGAGCTGTTGGGGGAAGCCCACGCGACTAGTTCGCGCGGTGCCACAGCAGCCAATCTGTTCTAGGAACAAATGTCTGAAGAGGGGCACACTTGTGTAGAAATTGTCCACATAAAGATGGTACCCCTTGCCAAATAAGGGTGACACCAAGTCCCAGACTGTCTTCCCACTGCTCCCCAGGTAGTCAGGGCAACCGACCGGCTCCAGGGTCTGATCTTTTACCTCATAGATCCGAAATTTGTGGGTATAGCCTGTGGCCCTTTCACAGAGCTTATACAATTTGACCCAACACCGTGCGCGCTTGCTTGGGATGTATTGTTTGAAGCCAAGGCGCCCGGTAAAATGTATTAGGGACTCGTCTACGCAGATGTTTTGCTCTGGGGTATACAAATCTGCAAATTTCTGGTTGAAGTGGTCTATGAGGGGCCGAATTTTGTGGAGCCGGTCAAAAGCTGGGTGGCCTCTGGGACGGGAGGTGGTGTTGTCGCTAAAGTGCAGGAAACGCAGGATGGCCTCAAATCGTGCCCTGGACATAGCAGCAGAGAACATGGGCATGTGATGAATCGGGTTCGTGGACCAATATGACCGCAATTCATGCTTTTTGGTTAGACCCATGTTCAGGAGAAGGCCCAGAAAAATTTTAATTTCGGAAACTTGGACTGGTTTCCACCGGAAAGGCTGGGCATAAAAGCTTCCCGGGTTGGCTGATATAAATTGAGTGGCATACCGATTTGTTTCTGCCACGACTAAGTCCAAGAGCTCCGCAGTCAAGAACAGCTCAAAAAATCCCAGGGCCGAACCGATCTGAGCTGTCTCAACCCGAACTCCAGACTGGGCGGTGAAAGGGGGAACTAATGGTGCGGCTGAAGTTGGGGACTGCCAATTAGGATTTGCCAGCACCCCAGGGACTCTAGGGGGTCTACGGGCCTGTCTGTGCGGTGGCTGCGACGGGGTAACTATTGCACGTGCCACCGTACCAGCTTCAACTGCCCTTCTGGTGCTCGCCACTTCACCATGTTGTACGGCAGTGCTGGTACTAGGTCCAGGGAGGGCTGCGCTGCTGGTGTATGCCTCACCACGTGATCCGACAGCGCCAGCCCCACTCTGCTGCTCTTGAAGCGGATCCTGCGCAACCTGTGGTCTAGCGACACGGGGCCGGGTACACCTGGTGCTATCAGGGACCTCAACCTCCTCGTCCAAACTTTGGGTCAGACTGCCACTGCTTTCTACAGGTTCATATTCTGACCCGCTAGATTCGTCAGATGAGGGTTCCCATTCCTCATCCGACTGGGTCAGAATCCTGTAGGCCTCTTCAGAAGAATACCCCCTGTTTGACATTTGGACTACTAAATTTAGGGGTATTCCCTGAGACTACCCAAGAAAAAAAGCAAGCCTGTCTTACAAAGGGGAGGCTAGCGAAGTACCGGAGGCCGCTGCGATTGATAAAAAATATCAAAACTGATTTTTTTTATCGCCGCAGCGCTTGGAAAGTGATTGTGCAGTGATCAAACTAGACCTAAACTATCCTAAAACCTATCAGTCAATACCAGTGGGAAAAAAAAGTGACAGTTTACACTGATCACTTTTTTCCTTTCACTAAGTGATTGACAGGGGCGATCAAGCGGTGATCAAGGGGTTAATTGGGGTGATGGGGGGTGATCTGGGGCTAAGTGTAGTGTTTGGTGGCTACTCACTGTGATGTCTGCTCCTCTGCTGGAACCAACCGACGAAAAGGACCAGCAGAGGAGCAGACAAGCCATTTAACACATCATATTTACAAATATAATGTGTTAGATGGCTTGTGATTTGATTTTTTGAAAATCGCCAGCCTGCCAGCAACGATCATTGGCTGGCAGGCTGGTGATGAAATACTTCTTTAACTTTTGCCGGCCCGCGATGCGCGGGCCGGCTTTGAGCGAAATCTTGCGTCTCGCGAGATGACGCATATATGCGTGACTGTGCGCAGGGCTGCCGCCTCCGGAACGCGATCCTGCGTTAGGCGGTCCGGAGGCGGTTAAGTGGTTTCACTTCCCTGGTTGGTGTTGGAAGGGTTAATTCCCTTTCCAGTGTGTGTCTGTGTGGGTGTGGCCATTTGGGCTATTTAGCCTCTGCTGAGACCTGTGGCTGAGGGGTACTCCAGCCTTGTTGTAGCTGGAGTCATCCTCCTGGTTTCTTATATCATCTGCCAGTGAGGGCCACCCTTGTGGTCAAAAAACATGTGGTGATGTTATGCTTTATGTTGGTGTTTATTCTTACTGCAGCTATGGATCTGGGTTCCTGTGTGTTTATGTGTGTGTGCTGTGTCCATTTATGTTTGGTATGGACATCATCTTGTGAGCACGGGATCCAGTCAGTGTGTCTGTGGGAGGTAGGTGTGGGAGTGCTTTCACTCACCTGCCATATCCATAGGCTGTTTATGTTTCACCTTCCTTGCAGCTACGACCAGTTTAGACTCCTGTTCGTCCGTGTCTAGGAGGAACAGGTTGTCTTACCCAGTTCGTAGTTCAGGGATCCCTTGAGGGATCAGGGTTGGCTCATACAACCATCAGGGTTGTCTCATACAGCTAGGAGTCAGGGTCTTTAGGGATGTGTTAGGATGTGTTAGGAGGTGACCTGCTCCCTATTCTGTTGTCCTGGCCGAGCAGCTTCCATACGTTTAACATCGCACGGTTGAGGGTTTCCCCCACTCTCAGCCGTGACAGCGGTTCTCTTGGTCTTACAGAGCTGTATGGACCGCGTTTAGATGGTCCTGGCATTTCTTAATGCTGTCTGTGGCCGCCATTTGCCAATCTTGCATGGCGGTTTGTGCGGTTTCCAGTGTTTCAACTCTGCCCCCTATATGTCTCACCTCTTGATGGAGGGAGGCCAGTTCATGGGCTACTGGTTCTAGAGCTCTCGATAGCGTCTTTTTAAGGAATTTCCTTGAAATCGGCAGGCTCTGTGAGCCCCTTGTTTCTTCTGTGTCGCTATCAGCGTCAGAGGCCTCATGTTCGCTCATAATAGCCTCGGCTTGTGGAGCGGGCGCCATCTTGGATTCTCTAGCAACACATACAGCCGCAGCTTTCTTTATGAATTTGTCCATGTCGCCTTCCCCCGTCGGGTTCTTTTGTTGGCGGGTGGATTCCCCTGGCTTGGGGTTACCGATTTTCACCATTATCTGTCGGGTGTGCTAGCGTAGGCTGGGTAAGGAGCGAGTCTGTGTGACGGAGCTCCAGCGCTTGTGTCCATTCCCTTCCGGCGCTAGCTCCGCCCCCCTCATATACAGTATTTGAACTTTATCCAAGCAAATGAGACTGAGCTGCAATAAAAGGCACAGCCGATGGATGAAGGTTTCATTAATCAAAGGCTTCCAAGGCAATGTCTGCAGTTTCTTTAAAAATGTTAAAATAGCAGCTGCTTTCAAAAGGGATACAAACTAATTTGTAACAATCTTGCCACTCAGAATATGGTTTGTAAAGAAGAAAGGTAAGGAAATACACATCTGTGTGCCACTGTATGAAACCTCTAGTAGCATAAATGTAACAACAGTGGTAGTATCCTCTAAATTGGACTTCACTTATAGCAGTCACCTTTCCCAAGTTCTCACAATGGCTCTTGATACTCAAATATCTATAGGACTTACAGTAGGGTTGAATTGCGCAATAATTGGGCAGTCAAAAAAACAATATACTGTAAATGATGAACAAAACAAAACTGGCAGAAAACAAGACACTAAAATAAACTACTGAGGGTAGTAGAGTAGATAGTATAAGGAGCATAAGGAGTAGAAGGTATCATAATAGATTGTATGGCGCACAGGTCGATAGCAGATGAATGACAGTGTACAGAAACAGAGCAAAACTGAACTGACCCTATCTCAATGTAATTCATCAGATCAGCCTGGACAATACAACAGCACGACAACAAACACATTTCAAACAGTGTAAGAAACACCATGGAATTACAGATCCTAGAATACATAGAAAATACACTAAAGTTGAACAAGATACAAGCTAAGAATAGCAGATCCCAGAATACAGAAACAAGTAGATAAAACCTGAAAGTTAACACACCTAGCATATACTATACCTGACAACCAGAATGGAATAAATACTGGGTATATAAAGCTTCAAAAATCATTAACTCCACTCTAATCAACCAGGCAAAGATAGGTAAGCAATGTTACCTACATATGCCCAAAAGTATATAAGGACCCTTTCCATAAACCCTTTCCTGAATCAATGAAAGTTCTGATCCAATTGATAAAAATATATAGCTTTATTGTGCAGATAAAAAATACATAACAATTGAAACCATGAAGCATAGCAGCTACAAAAACAAAGGAACATCCTCACTTTTCTCACTCCACTAAATGGCATGCACTGATGTAGTGCTGTGCAGAGGTATAATGATGCAGGCACATGCACACCTGACACCACAACTATGACGCCACGGCAGTGAATGGCGTGATGCAGCGCACAGTGTTCTATCTATCATAGGATGGATTTAATTTGTGTATCTACATCATCCTATCATTGGCTGTCAGGACTGCTACTTCAAGTTTATGATCTTTGATCATTCCAGATGCCTACATTAGTATATAAATATAAATATATATATATATATATATATATATATATATATATATTATATCTATATATATGTCACGTCCCGGGACTCCAAGGCAGACCATCAGGACGTCATACAGTCATACGAGCAGGTCACAGGCAAACAGAACAGAGATGACAGAAAAGCAGGTAAACAAAAGTGGTAATGAAACCACAGAACCAAGTGCACCGGCAGACCACAGCAAAACCGGGAGGGTGGAGCCAGTGAGCCTCGTACTTCACAGAGCCCTGGATAGTGGGGATGATTGGGGCGAGGGCTCACTGGTCGCACCTCCAGGAAAATTCCGGTACACTTGGCCCCTACCTGCCAGGAACAGGCTGGTGGAACCTCCAGTAAAACAGACAACAGAACCAGAGGAACATAGAAGTTAGCGATTCACCCTCCGGGTAAGCCAGGAACCCCCTTCCGGAGGGAGACTTAAACAGAACAAACAGGCAGAAAGAGATAACGGACGCAGTAACGCACTGCTAGGCGCACACATGCAGATACGCTCTGCTAGGCGAAAACATGGAACAGAACAGGAACAAATAACATCATACAGAGCAGGAACAGATCAGAACAGGACATCTAAAATACACCAGAACAGAGCAGGTACAGATGAACAGAGACTAACAATGCAAAACCAGGCGACAACACGCAGAAGGGTAACTAAAAACCCCCAGGAACAGAAGCTAGGTGCAACCTAGCAGCAGCAGACAGGACTCAGGACAGACTGACAAAGACTGACCAAGACGAAAAAAAACACAACCACAGCTCACAGGACTACATAGCTGGATAATGACACACCCAGGCACAGCAGACAGGGGAAGTAACCCCAACAGAACCGCAGCTCAGACAGACAGGAACAGAACCGGACATTGCCCTTGGCAACCAACATACACGGAAACAAATCTACAGATACAGTCAAAGGAGTACACACATACACGGGCAGGTTCACACTAGATACCGCAGCCAGCACACAGCCCCTAACAACCAGCTTGCACAGGAGGCAACCTGCAGCCAGTACGCTAGGGAGCCTGCAGCCAGCCTGCACGGCAACACACGTCCTGGTGAACCGCACCGTGACTATATATATAAATATATATAGTCAGGTCCATAAATATTGGGACATCGACACAATTCTAACATTTTTGGCTCTATACACCACCACAATGGATTTGAAATGAAACAAACAAGATGTGCTTTAACTGCAGACTGGGACATCAACACAATTCTAACATTTTTGGCTCTATACATCACCATAATGGATTTGAAATGAAACAAACAAGATGTGCTTTAACTGCAGACTGTCAGCTTTAATTTGAGGGTATTTACTTCCAAATCAGGTGTACGGTGTAGGAATTACAACAGTTTGCATATGTGCCTCCCACTTGTTAAGGAACCAAAAGTAATGGGACAATTGGCTTCTCAGCTGTTCCATGGCCAGATGTGTGTTATTCCCTCATTATCCCAATTACGATGAGCAGATAAACGGTCTAGATTTCATTTTAAGTGTGCTATTTGCATTTGGAATCTGTTGCTGTCAACTCTCAAGATGAGATCCAAAGAGCTGTCACTATCACTGAAGCAAGCCATCATTAGGCTGAAAAAATAAAACAAACCCATCAGAGAGATAGCAACAACATTAGGCGTTGCCAAAACAACTGTTTGGAACATTCTTAAAAAGAAGGAACGCATCGGTGAGCTCAGCAACACCAAAAGACCCCGAAGAACATGGAAAACAACTGTGGTGGATGACCGAAGAATTCTTTCCCCGGTGAAGAAAACATCCTTCACAACAGTTGGGCAGATCAAGAACACTCTCCAGGAGGCAGGTGTATGTGTGTCAAAGTCAACAATCAAGAGACGACTTCACCAGAGTGAATACAGAGGGTTCACCACAAGATGTAAACCATTGGTGAGCCTCAAAAACAGTTAGGTCAGATTAGAGTTTGCCAAACAACATCCAAAAAAGCCTTCACAGTTCTGGAACAACATCCTATGGACAGATGAGACCAAGATCAACTTGTTCCAGAGTGATGGGAAGAGAAGAGTATGGAGAAGGAAAGGAACTGCTCATGATCCTAAGCATACCACCTCATCAGTGAAGCATGGTGGTGGTAGTGTCATGGTGTGGGCATGTATGGCTGCCAATGGCACGTGTTCTCTTGTATTTATTGATAATGTGACTGCTGACAAAAGCAGCAGGATGAATTCTGAAATGTTTCGGGCAATATTATCTGCTCATATTCAGCCAAATGCTTCAGAACTCATTGGACGGCGCTTCACAGTGCAGATGGACAATGGGCCAAAGCATACTGCAAAAGCAACTAAAGAGTTTTTTTTTAAGGGAAAGAAGTGGAATGTTATGCAATGGCCAAGTCAATCACCTGCCCTGAATCCGATTGAGCATGCATTTAACTTGCTGAAGACAAAACTAAAGGGAAAATGCCCCAAGAACAAGCAGGAACTGAAGACAGTTACAGTAGAGGCCTGGCAGAGCATCACCAGGGATGAAACTCAGCGTCTGGTGATGTCTATGCGTTCCAGACTTCAGGCTGTAATTGTCTGCAAAGGATTTGCAACCAAGTATTAAAAAGTGAAAGTTTGATTTATGATTATTATGATGACCCATTACTTTTGGTTCCTTAACAAGTGGGAGGCACATATGCAAACTGTTGTAATTCCTACACCGTTCACCCGATTTGGATGTAAATACCCTCAAATTAAAGCTGACAGTCTGCAGTTAAAGCACATCTTGTTCGTTTCATTTCAAATCCATTGTGGTGGTGTATAGAGCCAAAAACGTTAGAATTGTGTCGATGTCCCAATATGGAGACGCTTCAAGTTAGACTATACTACGAACTGTGTACATATCATGTGTTTCATTAGATTATTAATTGGTACTATCACTGTTCACAATATGTAACATAATCATGTTATTTGATTTGTTATATTGTCAATCATGTACAGTACATGTATTTCTACAATCGATTATATGCACTGGCACATTATCTAATTTAATTTGACACTTTATTTTTTTGTAGTAGGGTGTAATCATTTTATATTGTTCCACAGTATTCTGTTAATTTTTTTGCGCTTGTCACTTTCATTATTAAGGCATAGTGATTGATTAATAATTTCTGCGCAAAGGCGCACTAGGGTGGGGCGGTGTGCTGTGGTACGTCATTCAGTGTGGCGGCCTTATAGTTGTGGTGCTGGGTGTGCATGCATATGATGTTGTGCTGCGATATAACACTGCGGTCTGGCACTGCACCAGTGCATGCAGTTGAGTGGGTTGAGGGTGACCGTTGATGTGCCGCTTTGCACAGCCCAGGTGAGGGTATTAATTCTCTTATCACCTCCCTTTGATCCTCTATATACACCCTGATTTTGAGTATACAAACACCTCCTGACGAAGCCAGTTGGTGAAACGCGTGTCGACGTAGTTGTTTCCTGACCACGTCATAATATTTCACCATACAAGGGTATGAGTTAGGCCTCATGCACACGACCGCTGTGTGCATCCGTGGCCGTTGTTCCGTTTTCCGTGATTTTCTGCGGACCCATTTACTTTCAATGGGTCCGTTGAAAACACTGAAAATGCACCGTTGTTCATCCGCGGCCGTGATCCATGTTTCCTGTCCATCAAAAAAATAGGACCTGTCCTATTTTTTTGACGGACAACGGTTCACGGACCCATTCAAGTCAATGGGTCCGTGAAAAAACACGGATGCACACAAGATTGGCATCCACGTCCTTGATCCGTGGCCGTAGGCTACTTTTACACAGACGGATCGCAGATCTGTCTGCATAAAAGTTTTTCAGAGCTGAGTTTTCACTTCGTGAAAACTCATATCCGACAGTATATTCTAACACAGAGGCGTTCCCAAAGTGATGGAGACGCTTCAAGTTAGAATATACTACGAACTGTGTACATGACTGCCCCTTACTGCCTGGCAGCACCCGATCTCTTACAGGGGGCTGTGATCCACACAATTAACCCCTCAGGTGCAGCACCTGAGAGGTTAATTGTTCGTATCTTAGCCCCCTGTAAGAGATCAGGTGCTGCCAGGCAGAAGGGGGCACACCCTCCTCCCTCCCTAGTTTTAAATTCATTGGTGGCCAGTGGGCCCCCCCTCCCTCCCCTAATTAAAATCACCTTCCCCCATCATTGGTGGCCAGTGCGGCCTCCCCTCTCCCCCCCCTAATTAAAATCAGCCCCCCCATCATTGGTGGCCAGTGCGGCCCCCTCCCTCCCCCTCCTAATTTAAATCCCCCCCCCATCATTGGTGGCAGCGGAGAGTTCCGATCGGAGTCCCAGTTTAATCGCTGGGGCTCCGATCGGTAACCATGGCAACCAGGACGCTACTGCATTATACTTACCTGCGATGTCTGTGACCAGCCGGGCGCTCCTCCTACTGGTAAGTGACAGGTCTGTGCTATAATCAATGCGCCGCACAGACCTTTCACTTACCAGTAGGAGGAGCACCCGGCCGGTCACAGACAGCAAAGGTAAGTATAATGCTTCTAAAATTGCTAAGTAACCATGGCAACCAGGACTGCAGTAGCGTCCTGGTTGCCATGGTTACCGATTGGAGTCCCAGCGATTAAACTGGGACTCCGATCGGAACTCTCCGCTGCCACCAATGATGGGGGGTGGATTTTAATTAGGGGGGGAAGAGGGGAGGCCGCACTGGCCACCAATGATGGGGGGGTGATTTTAATTAGGGGGGAAGAGGGGAGGCCGCACTGGCCACCAATGATGGGGGGTGATTTTAATTAGGGGGGGGGAGAGGGGAGGCAGCACTGGCCACCAATGATGGGGAAAGGTGATTTTAATTAGGGGAGGGAGGGAGGGAGGGGGGGCCCACTGGCCACCAATGAATTTAAAACTGGGGAGGGAGGAGAGTGTGCCCCCTCCTGCCTGGCAGCACCTGATCTCTTACAGGGGGCTAAGATATGCACAATTAACCCCTCAGGTGCGGCACCTGAGGGGTTAATTGTGCGGATCACAGCCCCCTGTAAGAGATCGGGTGCTGCCAGCAGGGGGCAGTCATGTACACAATTCGTAGTATATTCTAACTTGAAGCGTCCCCATCATTATGGGAACGCCTCTGTGTTAGAATATACTGTCGGATATGAGTTTTCACAATCTAACTCAAATCTGATGGTATATTCTAACATAGAGGCGTTCCCATGGTGATGCGGACGCTTCAAGTTAAAATATACCATCGGATTGGAGAAAACTCCGATCCGATGGTATAATAGGGACTCCTGACTTTACATTGACAGTCAATGGGGGACGGATCCGTTTGCAATTGCACCATATTGTGTCAACGTCAAACGGATCCGTCCCCATTGACTTGCATTGTAAGTCAGGACAGATCCGCTTGGCTCCGCACGGCCAGGCGGACACCAAAACGACTTTTTCTTCATGTCCGTGGATCCTCCAAAAATCAAGGAAGACCCAAAAGAAGAAAAAACGGACACGGATCACGGACCTATGGACCCCGTTTTTTTTTCGGACCTTAAAAAAAAAGGTTGTGTGCATGAGGCCTTAGGCTGTTTATCTATCTACTTATTATTTTATGAGTGACTATTATATCCTTTTGTGGTATGAACTACTATTGATTTCCTTACATGTAAGACATTTATTGGTCTTACTAAGTCCTAGCAATAGCTACTAGATATTACATTATTGGCTAATAATTAGATCTGGTTAGCCCTGATATTTCGGGCTTCCAATCTTTTGAATGTACCGTATTCCAACATTGTAGCCTCTTATATCGTTACTGGTATTTAACATTTTTCTACTTTGATATAGTGTGTTATAACTAGTATCATCTTATTTTAGTGTTTATATGATTAATGTGGTTGTCACATCAGGGTGTTCTCTGTATATAGGGAAGATGTTCCCTTGTTTTTGTAGCTGCTATACATCATGGTTTTTAACCCTTTCTAACCCGGGACAGTTTTCACCTTCCTGCCCAGGCCATTTTTTGCAAATCCGACGTGTCACTTTATGTGGTAATAACTTTGGAACACTTTTATTTATCCAAGCCGTTCTGAGATTCTAAAAGTGATACCTCATAAAATATTTATTACTTAACATTCCTCATATGTCTACTTTATGTCGGCATCATTTTGTAAATGTCATTTTATTTTTTTTAGGACGTTAGAAGGCTTAGAATTTTAAAAGCAATTCTTAAAATTTTTAAGAAAATTTCCAAAACACACTTTTTAAGGACCAGTTCAGATGTGAAGTCACTTTGTGGGGCTTAGATAGTAGAAACGCCCCCATAAATGACCCGATTGCAGAAACTACACCCCTCAAGTTACTCAATAATGATTTTACAAACTTTGTTAACCCTTTAGGTGTTCCACAAGAATTAAAGGAAAATTGAGATTAAATTTCAAATTATTCCATTTTACTCAATTTTTTTCTTTAACACATCGAGGGTTAACAGCCAAACAAAACTCAATATTTATTTCCCTGATTCGGCAGTTTACAGAAACACCCCACATGTGATTGTAAACTGATGTAAGGGCACACAGAGTGTGTCTACATTTTCTGAATGCTTTTTTTTTTTTTTTCTCTGCCGATCGTCTTGTGCAGGGGCTCGTTTTTTTGCAGGAAGAGTTGACATTTTTATTGGTACCATTTTTGGGCAAGATGATAAGTTTTTATTTATTCATTTTTACAGCGTTCGCCTGAGGGGTTTGGTCATTTGAAATTTTCATAGAGCAGATCGTTACAGACGTGGCAATACCTAATATGTATATGTCACAAAGAGGGGTAGAGGGTAGTGACCACTGGCTCCACCCACACCCCTGTCCCTGCCTACTTGCACCACTCGTCCTAGGCAATGAGGTACAACTGGACGACGTTCCCTAGCCTAGGTAAGTGCGGAGGGACATACAAGACAAACAACAGATATGTCAGCAAGACGAGTCAGAACCAGGATGTCGCTAAAGTACAAAAGGATAATCAAAGAGAAGTCAAGTCCACGCCAAAGGTCAAACCAGGAGAAGCCAATAAATGCAGAGAGCAATCGGGGACGAAGTCAGGAACGGAGCCGGGAATCTAGCCGCATGTCACGATGAACAAGGTCAGGAAGAGACTGATGCAATTTTGCTTGGTGATGCAATTTTTGTGATGGAAGGTGAAAGAAAATAGCTTTTTTGGCACTGTTTTTATTGTAAAAAAAATTACGGTGTTCACCTGAGGGGTTAGGTCATGTTGTATTTTTATAGAGCAGGTTGTTATGGACACGGAAATACCTAATATGTCAACTTTTTTTTATTTTAGCTGAATAATAGCAGTTTTGATGCAAAAAAATGTTTTAGTGTCTCATGTTCTGAGAGCTATATATCTTTTTTTTTTAACAATTTTCTTATGTAGGTGCTTTTTCTTTGGCGGGATCTGGTGACGGTTTTATTGGTATCATTTTGTGGGACATATGCCTTTTTGATAGCTTGGTGTTGCACTTTTTGTAATGTAAGGTGCCAAAAATTGCATTTTTTTACATTTTTTTTTTTTGGTGTTTATCAGACAGGGTGGATCATGTGATAAATTTCTAGAGACGGTCGTTATGGACGTGGTGATACCTAATATGTGTGGTTTTTTTTTCAATTTTTTACTATAAAATCAGTGGAAAAGGGGCATTTTTTCTTTTTTTACTTGAAACATTTTTTTTTTATTGAAACACTTTTTTTTTACTTCTTTTTTTTAACATTATTTCTGGCTTTAACTTTTGGGGGTCTGATCCCCTCTGCAATGCATTACAATACATCTGTATTGTAATGCATTGCCTGTTAGTGTATTACACAGAGTAATACACTAACAGGTTGCCTAGGAGTCCCAGCCTGGGGTTGGATCTCCTGGGCACCCGTAGAAGAAAGGTTCCAATGACATGCAAGGCATTGGGCAGCCTCTGCACAGCATTGGGCTGCCTTCTCAATTATCTGGTCCCTGCCACAGCAGCGCAGGAATCCGATGGGCTCCCTCACCCGCAGCAAACCCCTTCTATGTCGTGGTCAGCACTGACCGCGGCATAGAAGGGGTTAATGTGCCGGCAACAGTGTTTTCACCGATGCTGGCGCATACAGCAGGAGTCCGGCTAACGGGAAGAACCGGTCCCAAGCAGCTTATCGGCGGGCGCAGCCCCTGCACTCGCACGATCAGAGGGCCGTAATAGTACGGCGCTGGGCGGAAAGTCACGTCCCTCTGCACACGTACTATCACCGTACCAGATATTGGGAAAACTATTAGCGAAAACAATTATATTTTTCCATAATTTATCCACAGTTTTCCTATAAACGGTCCCTGCAATGAATTGTCACATCTGTGCTGCAATAGCGTGTGTGTGTCAGGGCCAGATATTGGGAAAACTATTATCGAAAACAATTAGATTTTTTCCGTAATTTATCCACATTTTTCCGATAAACGGTCCCTGCAGTGAGTTGTCACATCTGTGCTGCAATTGCGTGTGTGTGTGTCAGGCCCAGATATTGGGAAAAATATTACTGACAACAATTATATATTTTCCATAATTTATCCACATTTCTCCTATAAATGGTCCCTGCAGTGAATTGTCACATCTGTGCTGCAATAGCTTGTGTGTGTCAGGGCCAGATATGGGAAAAAATATTAGCAACAACAATTATATATTTTCCATAATTTATCCACATTTTTCCTATAAACGGTCCCTTTTAACATATAATATTTAATATGAAGAAGGCGAGCAATAAGGGACGGGGAAGTGGCCGTGATGCTGATGGTGCACGCAGAGGCCGTGGCCCTGGGCACATTGAAACTGTGCCTGCTGCCAGAGCACAGGAAAAACAATCATCCAAAATACCTAGAATCATGTCCCAGTTTGAAGGGCAGCACAGGAGACCACTTTTGAAGTCAGCCCAGTGCAACCAGGTGGTCGGTTGGATTGCAGCAGATAGTGATTCCAGTCGGTTAAGCACCACCCTGTTTTCCACCAAGTTCAGTCCACGCATTCCTCACCCTGATCCTCCTTCCTCCCACCATTTACAGTCTGGCCAAACAAGTGATCCCACAATCGGATATTCCGAGGACCTCTTTGCATCGCCATTAATTGATTTGGCCCTCTCGCCAAGCACGCTTGAAGAGGGACCTGAGATCTTGTGCCCCGATTCCCAACCTCTTGAGCATCCAGAGTCACAAGAACATGATGCTGGGGAACGACAATTAGTGTTTTATTAAGGTGGATAATGATGAGACACAGTTGCCAATGACTCAACCGCAATAACTTTCTCAAAAGGTTGAGGAAGAGTATAACACACAGTTGTCAATCACTGAGGTTGTGGTTAGGTCAACAAATCAGGAGGTTGATCAGAGTGAGGAAGTGGAAGAGGAGGTGCTGGATAGAGTTGAGCGAACACCTGGATGTTCGGGTTCGAGAAGTTCGGCCGAACTTCCCGGAAATGTTCGGGTTCGGGATTCGACCCCGAACTGAACTTTGTCCCGAACCCGAACCCCATTGAAGTCAATGGGGACCCGAACTTTTGGGCACTAAAAAGGCTGTAAAACAGCCCAGGAAAGAGCTAGAGGGCTGCAAAAGGCAGCAACATGTAGGTAAATCCCCTGCAAACAAATGTGGATAGGGAAATGAATTAAAATAAAAATTAAAAAAATAAAAATGAACCAATATCAATTGGACAGAGGTCCCATAGCAGAGAATCTGGCTTCACGTCAGCAGAGAATCAGTATCTTCATGCCATAGCAAAGAATCTGGCTTCATGTCAGCACAGAATCAGTCTCTTCATGCTATAGCAGAGAATCTGGCTTCATGTCAGCACAGAATCAGTCTTCATGTCATAGCAGAGAATCAGGCTTCACGTCACCCACCACTGGAACAGGCCACTGTCACACATTTAGGCCCTGGAACCCAGACAGAGGAGAGCGGTCCCGTAACAGAGAATCTGGCCTTATGTCAGCACAGAATCTGTCTTCATGTCATAGCAGAGAATCAGGCTTCACGTCACCCACCACTGGAACAGGCCACTGTGACACATATTTAGGCCCCGGCACCCAGACAGAGGAGAGCGGTCCCGTAACAGAGAATCTGGCCTTATGTCAGCGCAGAATCTGTCTTCATGTCATAGCAGAGAATCAGGCTTCACGTCACCCACCACTGGAACAGGCCACTGTCACACATTTAGGCCCCGGCACCCAGACAGAGGAGAGCGGTCCCGTAACAGAGAATCTGGCCTTATGTCAGCACAGAATCTGTCTTCATGTCATAGCAGAGAATCAGGCTTCACGTCACCCACCACTGGAACAGGCCACTGTCACACATTTAGGCCCCGGCACCCAGACAGAGGAGAGCGGTCCCGTAACAGAGAATCTGGCCTTATGTCAGCGCAGAATCTGTCTTCATGTCATAGCAGAGAATCAGGCTTCACGTCACCCACCACTGGAACAGGCCACTGTCACATATTTAGGCCCAGGCACCCAGGCAGAGGAGAGAGGTCGCGTAACAGAGAATCTGGCCTTATGTCAGCACAGAATCTGTCTTCATGTCATAGCAGAGAATCAGGCTTCACGTCACCCACCACTGGTACAGGCCACTGTCACACATTTAGGCACCGGCACCCAGACAGAGGAGAGCGGTCCCGTAACAGAGAATCTGGCCTTATGTCAGCGCAGAATCTGTCTTCATGTCATAGCAGAGAATCAGGCTTCATGTCACCCACCACTGGAACAGGCCACTGTCACATATTTAGGCCCAGGAACCCAGGCAGAGGAGAGAGGTCGCGTAACAGAGAATCTGGCCTTATGTCAGCACAGAATCTGTCTTCATGTCATAGCAGAGAATCAGGCTTCACGTCACCCACCACTGGAACAGGCCACTGTCACACATTTAGGCCCTGGAACCCAGACAGAGGAGAGCGGTCCCGTAACAGAGAATCTGGCCTTATGTCAGCACAGAATCTGTCTTCATGTCATAGCAGAGAATCAGGCTTCACGTCACCCACCACTGGAACAGGCCACTGTCACACATTTAGGCCCCGGCACCCAGACAGAGGAGAGCGGTCCCATAACAGAGAATCTGGCCTTATGTCAGCGCAGAATCTGTCTTTATGTCATAGCAGAGAATCAGGCTTCACGTCACCCACCACTGGAACAGGCCACTGTCACACATTTAGGCCCAGGCACCCAGGCAGAGGAGAGAGGTCGCGTAACAGAGAATCTGGCCTTATGTCAGCACAGAATCTGTCTTCATGTCATAGCAGAGAATCAGGCTTCACGTCACCCACCACTGGAACAGGCCACTGTCACACATCTATGCCCCGGCACCCAGACAGAGGAGAGCGGTCCCGTAACAGAGAATCTGGCCTTATGTCAGCACAGAATCTGTCTTCATGTCATAGCAGAGAATCAGGCTTCACGTCACCCACCACTGGAACAGGCCACTGTCTCACATTTAGGCCCCGGCACCCAGACAGAGGAGAGCGGTCCCGTAACAGAGAATCTGGCCTTATGTCAGCACAGAATCTGTCTTCATGTCATAGCAGAGAATCAGGCTTCACGTCACCCACCACTGGAACAGGCCACTGTCACACATTTAGGCCCCGGCACCCAGACAGAGGAGAGCGGTCCCGTAACAGAGAATCTGGCCTTATGTCAGCGCAGAATCTGTCTTCATGTCATAGCAGAGAATCAGGCTTCACGTCACCCACCACTGGAACAGGCCACTGTAACATATTTAGGCCCAGGCACCAAGGCAGAGGAGAGCGGTCGCGTAACAGAGAATCTGGCTTCATGTCAGCACAGAATAAGTCTTCATGTCATAGCAGAGAATCAGGCTTCACGTCACCCACCACTGGAACAGGCCACTGTCACACATTTAGGCCACGGCACCCAGACAGAGGAGAGAGGTCGCGTAACAGAGAATCTGGCCTTATGTCAGCACAGAATCTGTCTTCATGTCATAGCAGAGAATCAGGCTTCACGTCACCCACCACTGGAACAGGCCACTGTCTCACATTTAGGCCCCGGCACCCAGACAGAGGAGAGCGGTCCCGTAACAGAGAATCTGGCCTTATGTCAGCGCAGAATCTGTCTTCATGTCATAGCAGAGAATAAGGCTTCACGTCACCCACCACTGGAACAGGCCACTGTCACATATTTAGGCCCAGGCACCCAGGCAGAGGAGAGAGGTTGCGTAACAGAGAATCTGGCCTTATGTCAGCACAGAATCTGTCTTCATGTCATAGCAGAGAATCAGGCTTCACGTCACCCACCACTGGAACAGGCCACTGTCACACATTTAGGCCCCGGCACCCAGACAGAGGAGAGCGGTCCCGTAACAGAGAATCTGGCCTTATGTCAGCACAGAATCTGTCTTCATGTCATAGCAGAGAATCAGGCTTCACGTCACCCACCACTGGAACAGGCCACTGTCACACATTTAGGCCCCGGCACCCAGACAGAGGAGAGCGGTCCCGTAACAGAGAATCTGGCCTTATGTCAGCGCAGAATCTGTCTTCATGTCATAGCAGAGAATCAGGCTTCACGTCACCAAACACTGGAACAGGCCACTGTCACACATTTAGGCCCAGGCACCCAGGCAGAGGAGAGAGGTCCCGTAACAGAGAATCTGGCCTTATGTCAGCGCAGAATCTGTCTTCATGTCATAGCAGAGAATCAGGCTTCACGTCACCCACCACTGGAACAGGCCACTGTAACATATTTAGGCCCAGGCACCCAGGCAGAGGAGAGAGGTCGCGTAACAGAGAATCTGGCCTTATGTCAGCACAGAATCTGTCTTCATGTCATAGCAGAGAATCAGGCTTCACGTCACCCACCACTGGAACAGGCCACTGTCACACATTTAGGCCCCGGCACCCAGACAGAGGAGAGCGGTCCCGTAACAGAGAATCTGGCCTTATGTCAGCGCAGAATCTGTCTTCATGTCATAGCAGAGAATCAGGCTTCACGTCACCCACCACTGGAACAGGCCACTGTAACATATTTAGGCCCAGGCACCCAGGCAGAGGAGAGAGGTCGCGTAACAGAGAATCTGGCTTCATGTCAGCACAGAATAAGTCTTCATGTCATAGCAGAGAATCAGGCTTCACGTCACCCACCACTGGAACAGGCCACTGTCACACATTTAGGCCCCAGCACCCAGACAGAGGAGAGGTTCATTCAACTTTGGGTTGCCCCGCAATATAATGGTAAAATGAAATTAAAAATAGTATTGAATGAGGAAGTGCCCTGGAGTAGAATAATATATTGTTAAGGGGAGGTAGTTAATATCTAATCTGCACAAGGGATGGACAGGTCCTGTGGGATCCATGCCTGGTTCATTTTTATCAACGTCAACTTGTCCACATTGGCTGTAGACAGGCGGCTGCGTTTGTCTGTAATGACGCCCCCTGCCGTGCTGAATACACGTTCAGACAAAACGCTGGCCGCCGGGCAGGCCAGCACCTCCAAGGCATAAAAGGCTATCTCTGGCCACGTGGACAATTTGGAGACCCAGAAGTTGAATGGGGCCGAACCATCAGTCAGTACGTGGAGGGGTGTGCACAGGTACTGTTCCACCATGTTAGTGAAATGTTGCCTCCTTCTAACACGTTCCGTATCAGGTGGTGGTGCAGTTAGCTGTGTCGTGGTGACAAAACTTTTCCACATCTCTGCCATGCTAACCCTGCCCTCAGAGGAGCTGGCCGTGACACAGCTGCGTTGGCGACCTCTTGCTCCTCCTCTGCCTTCGCCTTGGGCTTCCACTGGTTCCCCTGTGACATTTGGGAATGCTCTCAGTAGCGCGTCTACCAAAGTGCGCTTGTACTCGCGCATCTTCCTATCACGCTCTAGTGTAGGAAATAAGGTGGGCACATTGTCTTTGTACCGGGGATCCAGCAGGGTGGCAACCCAGTAGTTGGCACACGTTAAAATGTGGGCAACTCTGCTGTCGTTGCGCAGGCACTGCAGCATGTAGTCGCTCATGTGTGCCAGGCTGCCCAGAGGTAAGGACAAGCTGTCCTCTGTGGGAGGCGTATCGTCATCGTCCTGTGTTTCCCCCAGCCACGCACCAGTGATGGGCCGAGCTGCTTTGGGTGCCACCCCGCTGTGAACATGCTTCATCCTCATCCTCCTCCACCTCCTCCTCATCCTCGTCCTCCTCGTCCTCCAGTAGTGGGCCCTGTCTGGCCACATTTGTACCTGGCCTCTGGTGTTGCAA